>NC_056726.1:278779412-278849412 GCF_019279795.1 Protopterus annectens | reverse complement strand
TGTGTTTCTGTGTGTTGGTTCGTTTTTTTGTAGTGACGGCAGGTAGGTGCATTTGTGTTTGTGTGGTGTAGTGTTTTGTTTATGTTACGTTTGTGGTTTGAAATTTTGTGGTTGTAAAGTTTACAGTACCCAACATACATGCAGAAGCTTCCTTTTCTGAATCGCTTGTATGTCTGTTGTTGCTTTGTTCTAACTATGTAGACAGTTTACAAATTATTTATAGTTTACCATTTAAGTGTAACAAAAATGATCTTTAATTCATTATCACTTCATTTCTTCATTTGTTTCTATTTAAATAAATATTGTTCTGTTCCCTTTTCCTCCTCCTGTTTTATTATTCTCATTATATTCCATACAAAGAAACAAGCTTACAGGAGGCCCATATAGTATCCACCAACTGGGCTTGAATCAAGTCAATATCTTGACTTTCACCTTGAAAAGTAGAGTTTAACACAAATGAACATTACAGTTTTATAGAGGATCTCCATCAAGCAAATACATCTTTTCAATTTAACCACATACATCTTATAATAATGAGAACCAAAGAAAACTATATACATCACTATCATGCTGAAGGGTTTCATCTGTTTATACTTTCCTATTTAACCACCTAGCTGAATAGCGTCCATGTTCTGTTCATTCTTAATACTAATGCAAAACTAACATTCTTCTCCTCATTTCTTCCTAGGTACACTCTCTTGAGATAAATAAGCAAATAAATAAAAAGTCCTGTAAAGTTGTATGGCACCACTCAACTTCTTTGCTTAAGAAGTCTGGACAAAGGCAAAAAATAAATAATAAGGGGATGAATGCTCCAATAAAGAAAACCTTTTTTTTAAATATTACTCTAATTCACTTAAATTAATTGAATATAGTTTCCATCAACATGCATTTTCTCAGAACAATTAGAAATATAAAATGATTATGTCTAGCATTACTGAATGCAGTACCCAGTCATTTACCAGAAAATTTAAAAATTTACAAGGCACAGGACGTGCAGAATCAAGGACAGCCTGCAAAATTCTTGACAGTTGAGAAGGTATGAGCTTTACAGATTTTAAAGTGCGCAGACTTACTTCATTTAGTGGCAGATCCACTGTATCTGAAATCTTAAGAATTCTTCTTACAAAATATTAGCTCGTCTCACAGTCATATTGGTTTGTTTATACTCTTCCTTTTGCAAAGCAAAGAAGATGCAGAGTGTCTGCAACTTGAAGCTGTTAAGAGTTTTTAAAAGTTCTTACCCAGCTGACCATGACATCAAGAATATCACTGTACAGGATGAATTCAATTAGACATCAGTAGATATCTTCTACCATCTGTAATCCCTAATGTTTGTGACACATGCTAAGACCTACACTGGCGAGTACACAAATTGTACCAGGCTACACCCTTGATAACAGCAACACACTGAGTGTTCTGCTAAGATAAGAGCAGTACTGCTGTTGTAGGCCAACAGTCAAGAACATTCTACAGCTCCAGGTCTGGCATTATTCCAGATCAAGTCATACATTTACTGCAACTTTGCTTCTATATTTTTTTGACAATTTGAATCTTATTAAAATGTAAAGTTTTGGGTGTTGGTAGCCTTGTGCTTTGTAAAACAGTTACATATTTCCAAGTAAAATACTTAAAGCCATAAAGTTATATATTTTAAACAGTAAAAGAGCTAATAATGCATAACTGTATATATTGTATCAGATGGATTCGATTTGGGGGCTTGGAGAATACCACTATGTCCTGCATTATTCTGTTGTAAAAAAAAAGTTACACCTATAATCTCACGCTCCAGGTTGAAGAATAACACTGATCCCTTAGATATGTTGACAGCCTACCACCCGATGTATTTTCCCTGAATATGAAAAGAAGCAATGACAGGTTCAATGAACTATAACAGATTTATTTTATGATTAACACATTTTATTTCCCATGGGCTGCCCTATATTCCAGTTAGATTCCATCGATTAAAGTGACCTGATTATGATACGTAGATAAAAAAAGATTTCAAGGAGGATAAGTGGCAAATTGCTTCGGAGGCATATCAATCCATGGGGAAAAAAAATCTCCAGCTTTGTTATGTAAGTACCTAGTAGTTTATTATCTCTGTGTCTTAAATGACTCTTATCAGGATGGAATAAATTAGTCCTACCTACTTATCCAGAGGAAGAGATGTTTGTTTCCCAGGGCCAGCATCAGTCTTTACACTTCACTGTTTATTGCACTGACAACATTCCTTTGGATAACTATGAGAAAACATTACTCAAGGTTATAGGTATCAGCGTATATGATTCAGCCACAAAAATAAAGAGGTTTGAAAATATGAAAGGCCATTTACAGGGCCGTGTGACAGAAGTAGAAAACCTGTTAGTTTGAGGCTCTGCACTTTGAAAAATGAACTGCAATATAGACTTCTTCTTCTTCTTTCGGCTTTTTCCCAGTTAGGGGTCACCACAGCGGATCACCTTGTCCGCACATAATAGTTCAAGAGTTTTTTTAGTGTTCGCTGTTGCAGCCCGCGCCCAACCTTCCACAGAAGGCACACTCACACGCACACCTAGGGCCAATTTAGAGTGTCCAATCCACCTGCAGCATGTCTTTGGGATGCGAGCACCCGGAGGAAAGGACAGAAGGCACCCCAGCCGAGGATCGAACGGAGAACCTCTTGCTGTGAGGCAGCAATGCTAACCACTGCACCACCGTGGCCGCCCTAACTGCAATATAGACTAAGTTTTGAAAATGACTGCTATATTTTTGAAGTCTCCCTCCTGCAAGCGTGACATGGGAGCTGTGCCCCCAAATGCTTGCTACTTATATATACTATCTCTGAGTGGATTACCATGGAGTATAAGAATCACCCCAACATTCCTCAGTCTCAGAGATAGCATGAATTGCTTACAAGTAGTCATGCGAGTCTGAAGTGCAGAAGTGTTTCAAAGTAGTCAGGAGAAGGAGGACATAGTCTAAAATGTTACAAAACAGTTAGATGGCTGAAACTGGTGAAATGCTGGATGAGCTGAATATTATTATGATCGAGGAATTGCACTGCATTTTTGCGACCGTTGTGCTCAAATTACACAATGTGATACTGCATTGTATGACTGTTAGGCAAATTATGTGTTATAGTATGGTATGTTTACATTGTTTAGGATGGGCAGGAACTTTTAAACATATACACAAATCTTTGATATTGAGACGTGAAGGTTTTCTTAATTTATTAGGAGGACTTGTATAAATTAATATTTATAGTCTGTATATTACTGTGAACTCAAGTCAGTGGTATGATGTAATCTACAATGGAGCACAAACAGGATTTACAAAAAGTTCCAGAAGCATATGCTGTAGAAGGGAGATTCAGGACTCAGCTAATGAGTTGAGCTCAGAGGAAAACATTTTCTTATTGCCCAAATTTGCTGATGGTTGTGTGACTGGAGGAGGAGGGAATCCATTACTGGGTATAGAGCAGTCGGGAAACCCTTGAATTTTGCTGAACATTTTAAATGCATATGTGCCTGTTGGCTGCTTGACTAAAGGCCATTGCCCAATTGTTTGGCATGAGCAAAGTGTGACAATTAAGTATAACACAGAAAAAAAAAAAACAAACATTGAAAGCCTATATAACATTTTGAATCCCCAGAGGGTAGTAAAAATGCAATGTCTGTTCACCTCTCTCAAGGGCATGGATTAACTGGACTTGTAAGTTTGAGGTACTCTCCATTCTAGAATCCCCCACTAAATATTAGAGATTATAAAATGAAGCTTGTTGAAAAAGTGGCCAGGACATGTAAGGGTGATGTTACTTATATAAATGGGGACACCAATCAAAACAATGTACTGCATGTCTTTATTTGGATGTCTACAGGCCTTCATATGAATGGAAGTAACACAAGAGCAATAAAAGTCAAGATGTCAGCGAAATACTCTCTGCCAAAAACAATCCAAATGTAGTCAAAAAAGGAAGAGAGCATAACACGGCAAAAGTACATTAATGTACAATAAAACAATAAAATGGCAAGCGCTTTCACAGTCTATTTACACAACTGCTTCTTCAGACTTAAGAGCATAAAACCCACATCCCTACTTATATTAACAAATGTCCAATCAACATTCAACATCAATTAAAAGATCATTAAACAATCAACTAAAACAGGAACAGAAAAATACATTTTTCAGTGTGTTAATTGTCGTGCCAGTTTTTTTTTGACTATATGAATGGAAGTGTAGATAGAGAAGGAAAAGACCCCAAGATCGTGGCTTTCCTGACAGGTAAAGCACAGCTGTGCATTCGCCTTGTAAAAGGAAGTGAATGCGTGTAACAGTCATGGTTGTAGCTTGATAACCAATAAGCTTGAAGGCAGAAAGTAATCTAAAAAAACTCTGAAAGTCATTGTAGTATTTATATGTTGCATATTACTCAACCCCTCATTAAATCATCTTTCAGTGTCACTGCTTGCAATATTTAAATATGTATAGCCTCTGTCTATTGATATCTGTAAGGATAAATATAACCTTTGTCACTGGTTAGGGTCCTCAAGGAAATGTAATAGGATTCTACAGCAATCTGAAAGAACATATCTGTCTGGGGGTGGTCATAGCTAACCAGTGCTGCTCACAGTAAAACCAGTATGCTTATTAGCCATCTCAGTAAAATTGTCTGCCAGAAAAGGGGGCTTACTTGCAGGACTATGGAAGAGAGGTCACTACAGAGTGGCTACATGAATATTCTGCATCACTCCAATACTTTAATCTTGCTGGGTGTATGCTTTTAAGTACAACATGAGAGATGGATGATAATAGCTTTGTCTGCATACATCACTTCTGACACAAGGGACTCTTTTCTCTCATAGGAGATTATATGTACATAAGAGATTTCTAGGCTAATGGCTTAAGAGCCCTTACAAGCCTAGCCAATATTACCAGAATTTGCCTGATTTATGATCTCTAGCAGCTAAAGGGTGGCTTAGGTTTGTGTTTATGCCTTTGTATATTTTACAGACTGCCGCTGTCCATAAGGGACATAGGCGCTACCACAGGAGTGAATTTATGATTCCCCATCCATTGATCCAAACTCGTTTGAAGATGGCCAGGTAAGGGATCTGCTTAAAATGAATAGGAAGCCTGTTCCAGAGAAGAGGTAATCTCTAAGACACATTTCTGTCTCTCCAGCATGTTTTGTTTGGGTCCCAGACCAGGTTTATAGCCCTAGATCGGGTAACACTAATGCTGCTTGTCTTATAAATGTGCAACGGTTCCATCAGGGCAGGATTTGTGAGTACCTTATAGGTTAGGCATAGGTCACCCCCTTAACAGTTGGTAGGAGATAGGGTAAAGGAATAGGGCTTTTTCTCTATCTGCATAGTACATGCTGTTCACACCCTGTATTTTCTTTATGAGGATCCTGGGATATCGTCAGGACTCATTGAAGCTGTGTTTTTACCTTTAGAAAGTGCAGTGGCAACCTGTTATTTGGTGATAACTGGTAGAGGAATGGTGGAGGGTATCTCTTGGGGGGTAACCAGAAATGACGGGGAGGTGAAATTTGAGCTGAATTTATCAGTCAACAGATTTGCTATATCTTCTGGCTGAGTATAGGTGATGCTGTCTAGAACTAATTCCACACATTGTTGGGTGTAACCCTTAATACTGCAGACATAACTGAATAATGCCTTATGGTTTTCCTTAGCTTGGGAGGCTATTTTTTGCCTCAAAATTTGCTTTTGAATACTTGATTAATTCCCTGATTTGCTTATTTAGAGTAATGAAGGATTTTTTGCTCAGTTATACACATTTGGCAGAGGTTGTTGGATCGAATCAAACTGTGTGTGAGAGACCACATTTCCTGGAACAGGGGAGAAGTAATTCCCAAGGAAAAAAATTTCTCTTACATCTAAACAACATTTTCTTTATTTCATTGTACTACCAGGGGTACACTGGGGTGGCTTGTTTTTGTGGTTTGACTTAGGCTTATTTCGGTCTGGTACTGGTGTTTATCTGTAGTTATTTATATGGTCATACAGGGCTTTTGTGTACACCTCCACATAGACTTCTGTGTTTTCTGGGTTTGGGGGGAGTTTGGAAAGTAGCTATGTCATCACTTAATAGGAGGTAGTTTACCTTAGAAAAGTTCTTAAAGGTTTTGGGGTTAGGTGGGAGGTCTAGTTTTATACTTATTTCAGGGGAGACTACTTTATGATCTGATCTACGCAGTGAGGATATCACACTTGGAGTGGGGGTGCAGCACTCTTCCATATGTGTAAGCACCAGGTCTACAACATTTGTATCCCTAGTGGAAGTTCAGACCAGCTGTTCCAGGGCATTTGCATTAACAAAGTCTGGAAACCTTAGGGCCTGCATGTTAGTGGTCATGTATGCTTCCCATTTAATGGAGGGTTAGTTAAAATCAACCATGAGTATGATATTGGGCTGAATGGTGAGTGATTTAAGTAACTTCGAGTATGATGTTTGGGTTTCCAGGTTCATGGTGGGGGACCTGTAGCCAGCCCGAATATAGTGATGGATTTTTCCTGTGGATAGTTGGACATGGAGTAGCTCAAGCATATCATATCGTTTGATCAGTCATGAGGTCTGCTTATGTAGATAGATACACCTCTGCCTTTTTCCCTTTCAAGTGTAGTGGATAATTGGAATGTATGAAAAGCATTATAGTCTTGCACTGCCAGAGTGATTTCTGTGTCTTTAAACCATGCTTCAGTAACTGCGCAGATGTCAGCATTCTTTCAGGTGAGTAGTGCTTCCAGTGAGTGCAATTTCCTGTTGAGGCTTTTAGCATTGATCAGTAATACTTTAGCTCTTTTTGAGCAGATTTTAATATGTTGGTAGGTCTGTCTGTTTGTAAATCCCTAAAAGGCATTATAGTGGTGGATAATGTTGTGTCCAATATCTGAAAACTTAGTGGTGACAGGTGAAGTCTATCCCTGGAAAAGTAGCATGGCCTGTCAACCATGTTTTCCTAGGCTGACAAATATTGGACCCTTTGGAATGACACCAGTAGCTAAGCCAGTATTTAAAGTCAATCATTTTCTGTTGGTATTTTGGCATCATTCTTGAAGACAGTAGAATGCTGCTCAATGCCAGGCTTATATCTGCCTGCGACACATATTCTGAGAGCTCAATCCTGTCTCTCTTCATATAGTTCAGGGAGGTATGTCTCAGGTCATTTACATCCACATGGAATATGACTGAGTCATACTGGTACTTGGATTTAGTGAACTGAGTGCTTGCATGATCTGGCAGATCCTGCCTCCTGACAGGCAACTAACTGTAACATTCTCCTTATCCAGCCTGGTGACAGAGACATCAGTGTGTCTCACAATGTGGACATTGCTATGACCAAAGTATTGGGTTGTGGGGTGTTATGCCTTATGGGCTTGGTAGTTGAGACACAATGAGATGTGTTTTTATGTGTTGTGGTGAGAGATGTATCTTTTTGTGCATGTGGAGTTTTTCAGGACTGTGTCTGAGAGGCCTTTGAGATTTGGGTAAGTTACATGTAATCTCCGCATGCCAAGATTTACAGGTAATACAAAGTCAGTCTATGCAGCTTGTCTTTTGTAAGTGTAGTGAGCGTTGTGTGTGTGTGTTGCTAACAATGTGTTTGGTGTATGATGTGTCAGTATGTGAGAGTCTAGCCTACAGTGACATTGTGTAACTACATCTTTCACATACTGCATTTGTCTGTTCCAGAATTAAGTGGTTGTCAGTGTACATAAGACAATTGTTACATTGCCTCAGGATGCCCATGTCCACCAAGCTGCATGCAGAGATAGCAGGAAAGTGCTTATCAGTGGTTGCAGGCCCTAATGTGTGCTTTACAAGAGAAAGAAGTGGAGGGTGTTTGCAATAGCAATGGCTATAATGCGCTGCTTTATATTGCAGGTACTATTGTGACAGTTAATGACCTTCTGTGACAGGTATTATCATGACAGTGTACTGTTTTACTACTGGTACTATCTTGACTGTTTACTGTCATGAGCTGAAGAAATTATGAAGACTGTGAACTGCCTTGTATTATAGATATTAATATGACAGTTTACTGTCTTGTATTGAAGATAGTATGATTACAGTGAACTACCTTCTGTTACAGGTAGTATGATGATAGTTCACTGCCTTGTACTGCGGGTATTATGATGATACTGTGCAGTCTTGCATTACAGTCTGTTGTCTTGTGTGTCAGACATTATGATCATACTATACTGCCATGTGTTCTGGGAATTATAGTGACAGTGTACAGCATCGTATGTCACAATCTCTGATGACAGTGTACAGCATTGTATGTCACAATCTCTGATGACAGTGTACAGCATCATATGTCACAATCTCTGATGACGGTGTACAGCATTGTATGTCACAATCTCTGATGACAGTGTACTACCCTGTATTGAAAGACTTATGATGACAGTATGTAGATGAGTAGCAGATAATATGATGGGCAGTGGTTTGCCTTGTATAGCAGGTATGATCCTATGACTGTACTATCCTGTCAGGAAATTATTATGACAATGGTGTATTGCCTTCTATGGAAGGTGTGACAGTGTGCGGCCTAATGTGGCAGGTATTGTTATGAAAGTGGGCTGTCTTATATTATAAGTGTTATGATGATAACCTAATGCCCTCAACTGCAGAATAATGTGTCCTGTCTTTTATTGCAGATGCAAGGTGGCAATCTCTTGCCTTTTTTACAGTTATCTTGATGACATTGTACAGGCTAATATAGGAGGTACACTGCCTTTAGGTTCAAGTATTTTAGATGTGTATTGCTTTTGATTACAGGCATTGTAATGACAGTGCATTGCCTACTGTTAATGATTTTGTTATGAAAGTGCAAGGTATTATGCTTCAGGTATGATAATTCTCTACCAAGATTTACAGGTATTACAAAGTCAGTGAAATGCCTTATATTGGAGGAATTGTAATAACAGTATACTGCTTTTTATGATGACAATGCAGTGCCTTTTATTATAACTATTCTGATGACACTGTACTCCCTTGTATTGCAGGAATTATGATGACAGTGTTCTACCTTGTTTTATAAGTATTACAATCACGGTATCCTGTCTTATTTTACCATTCTTCTGACAATGTAGGGCTTTGTATTACAGTTACTATGATGACAGTGTAGTGCATTGATCTACATTTTTATGACAGTGTACAGCTATGCATTACACATAGTATGGTGTTAGTGTACTGCCTTGTAGTGCAGGTATTATGATGACAGCTTATGGCCTTGTATTGCAGGTAATATGTTGACAGTGTATTGTCTTGTAGTACAGGTATTATGATGACAGTTTATGGCCTTGTATTACAGGTAATATGTTGACAGCATATTGTTTTGTAGTACAGGTATTATGATGACAGTTTATGGCTTTGTATTACAGGTAATATGTAGACAGTGTTTTGTCTTGTAGTACAGTTATTATGATGACAGTGTATGGCCTTGTATTACAGGTAATATAATGATAGTGTACTGCCTTGTATTACAAGTAATATGTTGACAGCATATTGTCTTGTAGTACAGGTAATATGATGACAGTGTACTACTGCCTTGTAGTACAGGTATCATGATGGTAGTGTATGGTCTTGTATTACAGATAATATCATGATAGAGTATTGCCTTGTAATACAGGTATTACGATGACATTGCACTGTCTTGTACTGCCAGTTTTTCAAAGACACTGCTTTGCCTTGTATTGCAGGTTAGATGACAGCAGTCCTCAGTATTGTAGTTTACTGCTTTGCATTACAAGCATTATGATAGTGTATTGCCTTCTGTTACACAAATTATGACAATGAAGGGCCTTTATTACACTCTGTAAAAGGTATTATAGTGATAATGTACAGCCTCATATTGCAGGTATTATGATAACAGTGTACTGTATTTTCTTGAAGGTATTATGATCAAAGTATGATCTTTTATGAGTGCAGTTATGACTACATTGTATTGCTTTTTATTGCAGGTACTACTTTGATAGTTAATGACCTTCTATGGCAAATATTATCATGACAGTGTACTGCTATTACTACTGGTACTATCATGACTCTTCACTGTCATGAGCTGCAGATATTATCATAACTGTATACTGCTTGTATTATAGGTAACATTATGATAGTTTATTGCCTTATATTACAGGTAGTATGATTACAGTGTACTGCTTTCTATTCCAGGTGTTATGGTGGCATTGCACAGCATTCTATTACAGGTATTATGGTGACAGTGTACAGCCTTTTATTAAAGGTGTTATGGTGACAGTGTATAGCCCTCTATTACAGGTATTATGGTAATACTGTACAAACTTTTATTAGAGGTGTTATGGTGACAGTGTATGGCCTTATATTGCGGGTATCATGATTATAGTGTACTGCTTTGTATTGTGGGTACTAGGGTGGTATTTAATGGCCTTCTATGACAGGTATTATGATTACAATGTACTGTTTTACTACTTTTATTATCATGACTATCTACTGTCATGTGCTGCAAATATTTTGACTGTATACTGCTTGTATTACAGATATTATTATGATAGCTTACTGCCTTGTATTGGAGGTAGTATAATGGCAGTGCACAGCCTAGTATTACAGGTATTATAATGACAGTGTACAGCCTTCTAGTGCATGTATCATGATAACAGTGTACTGCCTGTATTACATGTATTATTATGACAGCTTATAGTCTTATATTGGAGGTAGTTTGATGGTAGTGTACAACCTAGTATTACAGGTATTATAATGACAGTGTACAGCCTTTTAATGCAGTGCACAGCCTTATATTGAAGGTATCATAACAGTGTACTGCTTTATATTGCAGGTTTTATGATGATAGTACCATCTTGCTTATTAATAATATAATGACAGTGCACTGCCTTTTATTTCCAACATTATGTTAACAGAGTACTGCCTTATATTACAGCCATTATAAAGACTGTGTGCTGCCTTCTATTATAGGTACTACAAAGGTAGTGTTTGACCTTATATTATAGAAGTTATGATGACAATGTCATGCCTTATATTACATTATAATAACAGGGTACATGAATTTCCTTTACAGGCTAACAAAGAAGGTACACTGCTCTGAGTTTTGAAATTGAGATGGTTGTGTATTGCCTTTAATTGCAGGTATTGTAATGCAGTGCACTGCCTACTGTTAATGGTTTTGTTGTGACAGTTCAATGTCTTTTATTTCAGTTATAGTGATCACAGTTGAATACCAGGTTTTACGGGTATTACAAAGTCTGTGAACTGTCTTATATTAGAGAAATTATAATAGCAGTGTGCTGCTTTTCATGATAACAATGTACTACCTAATGTTACAGGTATTATGATTGCAATGCCCTGCCTTTTATTACAGGTAACATGGTGACAATGTACTGCCTTGTATTACAAATGTTATGATTACAGTGCAGTGCCCTGTGTTCCATTTATTATGATGACACTGTGCAGTTTTACATTACAGGTACTTTGCTGTCTATTGCATTGTGCATCAGGCATTAGGATCCCACTGTGCTGTCTTGTATTGTGGGAGTTATGGTGACACTGTACGGCATTGTATGTCATAATCTCTGGTGACAGTGTATTGTCTAGTATTGCATGACTCATGATGGCAACATTAAGAGGTGTTAGAGTTGTTATGTTGATGGCAAGTGTTAACTTACCAGTTTACTACCAACTATGGAAAGTATTATGATGGCAGTTTACTGCCTTGTTTGAGAGGTATGACAGTGTATCGAGAGGTATGACAGTGTATTTAGAGGTACAACAGTGTTTTGAGAGGTATGACAGCGTATGGAAAGGTATGACAGTCTATTCAGAGGTACGACAGTGTATTGGTATGACATGGTATGGTTTACTGCCTTGTTTGAGAGGTATGACAGTGTATCAAGAGGTATGACAGTGTATTGAGAGGTATGACAGTGTATTGAGAGGAATGACAGTGTGTTGAGAGGTATGACAGTGTATTGAGAGGAATGATAGTGTATTGAGAGGTATGACAGTGTACTGAGAGGAACGACAGTGTGCTGAGAGGTATGACAGTATGTTGAGAGAAATGGCAGTGTATTGAGAGGAATGATAATGTATTAAGAGGTATAACAGTGTATTGAGAAGTATAACAGTGCATTGAGAGGTGTGACAGTGTATTGAGATTTATGACAGTGTATTGAGAGGTAGGATAGTGTATTGTAGGGGTGGCTCGTGCTATTGGACTGCAGGACTGCAGCCCCCCAGCTGTAAATAAAATGAAATTAAAAAAGAAATAAAACAAAAGCAATCCCAAAACTGCACAACCCATTAAAAAAGAAATAAAAAACAAAAGTGATCCCAAAACTGGCTGCTCAACTCCACCCATACATGCTATTCCCAAAACTCCACCTACGCACAAGCCCGTCACATGTAGGAATCAATCCAGACTGCTAGTGAACCAGTCCAGATTAGGGAAACACCATTCAAGCAACAGAGATCCCAGAAGTCTATTCAGTTACAACTGCATAGACTTGAAGGGGATCGGACTGCAACGTCTGCAGGCTAGGAGCCTAGGACCTATTAGCCTGCTCTTGTGGGAAGGGATTGCAACGTGTGGCTGGGTAGCTTACTCTCGCGGGACAAGCAGCAAGCATGGAATGGGAACCGAGTAAGGTTCTTCCTTTTATGAGAACAGAGGTATTTAGTTGGGTTTCTTTATTTTGCAAGAGAAGTGAACGGAGGATGTGTGTGTGTGTGTGTGTGTGTGTGTGTGTGTGTGTGTGTGTGTGTGTGTGTGTGTGTGTGTGTGTGTGTGTGTGTGTGCGTGTGTGTGTGAACAGAGGTTTCTTTTTGTATGAGAAGTGAATGGAGGGTATGTGTGTGTGTGTGTGTGTGTGTGTGTGTGTGTGTGTGTGTGTGTGTGTGTGTGTGTGTGTGTGTGTGTGTGAACGGAGGTTTCTTTTTATATGAGAAGTGAACGGAGGGTATGTGTGTGTGTGTGTGTGTGTGTGTGTGTGTGTGTGTGTGTGTGTGTGTGTGAATGGTGGTTTCTTTTTGTATGAGAAGTGAACTGAGGATGTGTGTGTGTGTGTGTGTGTGTGTGTGTGTGTGTGTGTGTGTGTGTGTGTGTGTGTGTGTGTGTGTGTGTGAGTCTGTGTGTGTGTGTGTGTGTGTGTGTGTGTGTGTGTGTGTGTGTGTGTGTGTGTGTATGTGTGAACAGGTTTATTTTTGTATGAGAAGTGAATGGAGTGTGTGTGTGTGTGTGTGTGTGTGTGTGTGTGTGTGTGTGTGTGTGTGTGTGTGTGTGTGTGTGTGTGTGTGTGTGTGTGTGTGTGTGTGAATGTGTGTGCGTGTGTGTGTGTGTGTGTGTGTGTGTGTGTGTGTGTGTGTGTGTGTGTGTGTGTGTGTGTGTGCGTGTGTGTGTGTGTGTGTGTGTGTGTGTGTGTGTGTGCGTGTGTGGTGTGTGAACAGAGGTTTATTTTTGTATGAGAAGTGAACGAAGGGTGTGTGTGTGTGTGTGTGTGAATGGAGGTTTATTTTTGTATGAGAAGTGAAAGGAGGGTGTGTGTGTGAACGGAGGTTTCTTTTTGTATGAGAAGAGAACGGAGGGTGTGTGTGTGTGTGAATAATGACGCGTCAAAAGTTTGTCTTCCCATGAAAACATTTTACTACAAGTGTTAGTATAGACCTAGATACCCTCATTAATCAGAGATCATGTAAATTGCTGCTAACTGAATATAGTGCAGGCATATCTGTATCTCATCCATGCAAGTGTGTAACTGCAGTCAACTGCATGCTCTCCCAGTTTTATTTCATAGCTTTCAGGCTCCATTTGGAAAACATACATTTTTTGGAGTATCAGAAATGTACATATTTAGATATTTAGGGTTATCATAAAATGCTATGGCCATGCAATTGATTCCTTCTCATCTTTTGATATTAAATAATATTGTACAGATAACTCAGGCTAATCTTCCAAGTTTCATTAATTTCATCTTGGCCAATATCTTTTGAAACTGATGTTTATAATAACAGTGGCTACCACTTTGGCAACCCTGCAAGTTTCCATAGTTTATCAGTCACCTAAGGAAAGATACTCAGTATAGAATATCCATCTACTCCAGAACCTTCCACAGTGTCACAGGAGAGCTCCAGACTTAAAGTGGCATCTCTCTTTTCTGCACATTTTATGTTCCAGAAATGGCAAATGGAGCATCTAATGCCATATGTGCTCTGTCTTGGGCATCTTCTGGAGTCAATAATGCCCTTAGATGGGGTTCTCTAAAACACTATTTAATGAACGACTGCTTTACATGTCCTCTTATCTGCATTCTACATTATCAAGCTATTGATTAATTTAGACCAGACGTCTGCTGCAGCGTGACTAAATTCTGAGATGTAGGCTTCTTCAAGTCACTTGGGGGATCTTCAGAATCCGAGATTCATTATAGCATAAAGTAAGTTCCTTATTGTTGTCTTTCTCTTTGGCAATATCAGTAAAATTGTAGACTATTCTAGTAGTTTGCACATAATACAAAACAAACAGCAATTACTGGGCATATTTAAGATATTTTTACAGAATACAGACATCTGTACATTGACTTTCCTGCATCTAGCTACAAATGCAAACTGTTGCATTTTTGCATTTTATTTGCTTTCTTCATGGTATGAAATATGCGTATGTTTGCTTTGTATGAGACAGTCTGTGATAAGAAGAAACGAAAGGATTAAAAGACTATTACATTTGTGTGAAATGGATCATTTAACACGGGATAAATTATCCTCAATTATCAGGAAATCTACTTATACTGAAAGTATTCTAGGAAGTTTAGTTATTAATTATGGGAAGTGCAATCAATATATGTAGGTTATTAAAGACTACAAAACCTGCTTTACTTATATTACTTAAGGATTGTTTCAGGTAACAGAAAGCATGGGATGACTCATTTAGCTACTAGAGGAATTATTAATATGGTGAAAGCAAAAGTAGTTATCAGGTGTAGTTCTGTCTTCTAAATTATCAATGAAAGCCTTCATAAGGAAGTATCAGTTAGATGTGGATTGGGGAGATAAAATACCGAATCAATGAAATATTGTATAGTATCAGTATAAATATCAGTGACCAAGATGAAAAAGATGTAATGAAATCATTGTGCATGTTGTTTAATGTCTGGACAAAAAACAGATTCAAGAAAGTCACACATGGGTGATTTAAATGAATCAATCATGAAAATGCCTCCACATTAAATTATCTGGGAATACATTTGGGTTGCATGTAAATATATAAGCTGTATACTGTTGAAGTAAAATACAACTATTAAACATGGCCTAGGAAAGTGTCAGTGATTCTATGCCTTGAAGCATAGACAAAATTGCAAAGGCAGTCCTTCTCCCACAGCTTGAATATGGTCTTCCTAGTCTCATAGCCATGCTCATAGCTGTAGAAAAAATGTGTGTTTTTATTAGCAGAGCTAAGCAGAGCACCATTGTTTAACAATTCAGACAGAAAAACATACCCTTATTAAAATTGGGCCAGTCATTTTTAGCACAGCTGATTGGTGAAACTTTGGTACTTGGATTTCTGCACAATTTTGAGGATTATATACCCAGAAAATAGATTACACACTGCAAACCAGTCAAAATTAGATAATTCATTACTTAACAACAATAAATAAAAATAATAAAGCTGATAAATCTTTCTGAACTATAGCACTGTAAGTGTTCCTACTACACATAAGATGTGCAGAAAATCTGTCAAAATTCTGGCTATCACTTGCTACACATTTTCAGCCTCATGCAGATACAGACTACACCCCACATAACACAAGAAGGTATATAACCAAAAGGATAGTCACTAAATTAAATATCTATTCACTGGCTATAGTTTAACTATACTTCACCAACTGTAAATTCTACTGCCAGAACCAAATAACTGATATTTAAAGCTGCTGTTCATCCACTGTTATGGTTGCTAAATTCACAAATACTTTTAGGGATAGTGATCCCATACCATGTAGATATGCTGTGTGATGGGCAATAACTATCATGTTACTTTGTAAGGCATTTTTGTAGGACATGACAGTGTGGCTGGGCCTGAGCAGGAGTGGTCTTAGGTCAACTGATGCCCTAGGAAAAAGGACTCCCCCCCCCCCCACCCACACCATCCCCATCCCCCTCTACCTACACCAACCCAATAAAAAAAAAGCGCCTCATTAGAGTGCGCCCTAGCCTTCACACCTAGTTGGCCTATGCCTAAGGCCGGCCATGGGCCTGAGTGTTTGAAAAGAGGTTAGGATAGGGATATAAGTAACTGTGCACATAGCACAGTGCTTGTGTGTCACCATGGAACAAATGGTGCAATGGTTTCCCCAATGCTCCATATTTTGCTTTTAAGCTAGGTATGCATATAGGTTCATAGGGTCATAGGTAGGTACAAGACTATCTGCCCAAAGGCATTTATAAGCCTAGCCAGAATGTGTTGGCTTTCGTTGCCCCCTTAGATTAGTTCCCTGTGCCTCTATCCAGCAGAGCCACTGAAGTGATCCCCGGGGTAAACTTCCTCTTTCCCATCCACTCGTCAAGGTTTCTCTTGAAGAATGTTAGAGAGGAGCTCTGCCTAATGTAAACTAGAATCTTGTTTCCAAGCATGGTAAGTCTCTGGGACAGGAACCTATCCCTCCAGCATGTCCTATTTATTGTTGTGGTGAGGTTTAGATCCCTAGAGCATGTGGCTCGAGGGGATATGGTTTTCTTTAGGTGGAACATGTCCATCAATTCTGGGTTGGACATGGCCTTGTATGTCAGGCAGAGATCACTTCTGAGTAGGCGGTATGCAACCGAGTATAGCTGGAGATTCTTCAGTCGAGCTGCATAGGGCATCTGTTTGAGGCTAGTGATCCTCTTGGTGAGGTACTTCTGTGGTCTTTCCAGCTGTTGCAGGTGTCTTGTAAGGTACATCCCAAATGGGGCGTTGTACTCTATGATGGGTCTGATGAGTGATGTGTAGTGGGGCACAATGACCTCTTTTGATCTGGATGCAAAACCCTTTTGTGATTAGGTGGGCCATATAGAAGGATTTTCTAACCACTTTGGCAATGTGATTATCAAAGGAGAGATTACAATCTACTTGGGTCCCCAGATCCCTTATTTCATCCTCCGTATTTAGTGGGCTACCACCTATGTGGTAAATTTTGGGCACTTTGTTTTTTCCAAAGGGGATGACTATGTACTTTTTGGCATTTAGCTTGAGGCCATGGTTTTGACACCAGGTATCTGTCTCAGTGAGACCCTTTTGGAGGATGTCTGTGTCAGACAGAGAGTCAATTATAGCCCCTAGTTTGCAGTCATCTGTGAACTTGGTCAGCCATAGTCCTCCTGTGCTTGCCTGTAGCTCTGAGAAGTATAGGCCAAACAGGAGGGGTCCTAGGACTGGGGTCTATATTAGAACATCAAAGTTTTAAAACTTCAAATGTTCTAATATTGACCCCTATTCAGCAACCTCTGAAAATAGCGAAGCTACAGAACACCAAATTTCTTCCTAGGGAAGGAATTCAGTTGGCCGTTTCTGTGGCTTTGCTATTTTCAGCACTGCGATGGAAAGTTACGGGTAGGGATCAGGTAAGTGTGTGATTGTGTGCACGTGAGGGTTAGGGCATGGGTTAGGTGAGTTAGGGTTAGGGTGAGGGTCAGGTAAGTGTGCGATTGTGTGGAATTGAGGGTTAGGGCGAGGAAGGTGAGTTAGGGTTGGGGCACGGGTGAGGTGAGTGTGCGATAGTGACAGACCTTAGGGTTAGGGTTAGGGTAAGTGGATAGATAGTAGTGTACGTATAGTTTAGTGTAGGGTTAGATGTTGGATTTTAAGTGTATGTGTGTGGATTGCTGTTTGTTTGGTGTGCTTGTGTTGTGTGTATGCGTGTCGGAACAGCAAATTTTTTCCATGGGACAAAATTTGCCATTCTACATGTTCGATATTGTCAGTGTTCACTGAATAGGGGTCGATATTAGAACATTCAAAGTTTTAAAACTTCCATGTTCTAATATAGGCCCCTAGGACTGAGCCCTGGGGAATGCCACTTGTAACTGGTTTAGAGTCAGACCTAGCTCCCGCATCTCTTACCATGTGGGTTCTGTCCGTAAGCCAGTTGGCAACCCATCTCGTGACATAGGGGTTTATGTTCAGGCTGATGAGCTTGTCTATAATACCAGAATGCGGAATGGTGTCTAAGGTCTTTGCGAGGTCTAGGTAGACTGTGTGGACCACCTTTCCCTCATCTATAGCCTTGGTAACTGTCTCAAAGGAGTCCACCAGGTTTAGGAGGCATGATCTGCCCTTAACAAAACTGGGTGGAGTCCAGTGTTTGGAGGTTCCCAATATCTCTGTTAATGAGATCTATGATGATGCACTCCATAGCCTTGCAGACCAAGCTAGTCAGGCTTATGGGGTGATAGTTCCTGAGGTCTGTTGTGGCTCCACCTTTGTGGAGAGGAATAACAGTTGCTGTGCACTATTCTATGGGCATGTAGCCTGCGGAGAGGCTGTGTTTGAACAGTGTGTTTAGTTGAGGGGTTAGTTCATCTTTGAGCTCATGTAGGACGCAGCCTGGGACACCGTCCAGTCCCATTGATGCTGTGCTTTTGGCTTTAGAGAGGGCTGTTTTAACCTGAGTGTCTGTGATTTCAGGGGCACTACATTCTTCTGGTATTGTTAAGGGCCCTTTTGGGGGTGAGAGGGTGAAGCTTGCACTGAACCTGTCTGCCAGGTTGTTGGCAATATCAGTCAGTTCAGTGTATTTTGTGCCATTTTCCACTAACTCCGAGGAGATCTGGGAATTGCACTTAGATTCTTGACATAGCTAAATAATGCCTTGTGTTTATCTTTAGAGTCCTTGGCAATTTTTCTTTCGAAGCTAGCCATGAATGAATTTATGAGAGATTGTAGTTTTCTGCTGATACTGATCAGGGATGTCTTCCCCTCTTGGGATTTTACTCTGTTCTGTACTAGTTTCCTCCTTCTATTGTATAGCTTGTTTATGGCAGGGGTCCACCAGACTGGTTTCCTTTTCTTGGAGGAATGAGTCTTGGTTTTGCTTAGGATAGCATGTTCCATGCATTTTTGTAGGTGCCCATAGAGTGAATTAGTAAAGGATTTTGCAGCTTGGGCAGCGTTATCCTTTAGCATGGGGGATTTGAATCTTTCCACCTCGGTCTTAAGTAACGTGAAGTTTGCTTTTGAAAAGTTTTTCACTCTGGTTTCTTTGACTGGGGGTGGGGGCAGAATGTGGATATCCAGAGTGATTAGCTTATGGTCAGATCTAACCAGCAAGGGGTTGACCTCCAGTGCGGAACACCGGTTGCCCATGTTGGTGATGACCAGGTCCAATATGTTGTCACCTCTGGTGGGGGTGTTGACCAGTTGATCCAGGGTGTTTGAGTTTATAAAGGCTAGGAAATGTTGGGCAAGGGAGTTAGTACTTGAGTAGTTCTCCCAGTTAATGTTTGGGTAATTGAAATCACCAAATATCAGGGTGTCTGGTAGGACCTTTATGTTTCCCAGTGTTTGCAGAAATGCGGAATGGGGGTCCTGGGACATGGTGGGAGATCTGTAGCAAGCTACAATTTGAATTGCTGTTCTGCCCATGTTAGTTGCACGTGGATGATCTCTGAAGCATCATGCTGTGCCACTAACCTGTAGGTGTGGGTATCCTTGATGAATATGGATATGCCCCCGCCTTTTGTATTTTGGTCCGGGTATTGTGGCCAAAATGTATGGTATGAGTTGTAGCCTGGTAGTGCTAGGGTGCTCTCTGGAGCCTTAAACCAGATTTCCGTTACTGCACATATATCAATTTTCTCCATACTGAGTAGTGTCTCGAGTGCATGCATTTTGAGGTTTAGACTTCTGGCATTGAGTAGCATTACCCTCAGTTTTTTGTTACTTGTGCTATTTAAGGTGGTGGGTTTGTCTTTTGAGCCTTGCCTAAAAAAAGCACTATGGGAGTGGCAAGAGCCTTGACCAGTATTCAAAAGCCTAAGGATGACAGGTGCAAGCTGTCTCTAGCAAAGTAGCGTGGTTTGTCGAGCATGTCATCCCAGGCTGACAGACACTGGATCCCCTTTGAATGACACCAGAAGCTTAGCCAATTGTTGAAACTGATAATTTTTTCTTTATACCATGGTATTATTCTTGGTGAGGGCAGGATGCTACTCAGGGTCAGGATCATACCAGATTGGGCTATGTGATCAGAGAGTTTTTCCATGTCTCTTTTCATGTAGTCCAGGGTGGTATGGCTCAGGTCGTTCACACCAACATGGACAATGACAGAGTCATATTTGTACTTGTTCTGGAGTGACCTGAGTGCTTGTGTTTTGTGATGGATCCTGGCACCCAACATGCAGCTAACAGTAACCTTCTCCTTGTTCAACCTAGTGAGTGGGATGTCAGTGTGCTTGACTATAGAGTCAACTATTACTAGTGTGTTGGGTATGTTATTTTCCCTTAAGGGCTGTGATTGCATGGCACACTGGTTTTGTGAAGTATGTGTTTCATGATTTGTGTTGGGGGGTGGAGGTTGCTTGGATGTCTGCTTTGGTGGTCTCTGTTGCTTTTGCAGATTTTTATTTAGAGCCTCCGAGTATGTTTTTTGTATTTATGTGTGTTTTTTGCCGGTGCTAATTTCATAGGTCTATGTGAGACTGGTGGTGTGATGCACTGTCTTGTCCAGTCTTGGGTTGAGAGAGCTTAGTCTCCAGTTTGGCTGTATAATTCCATCTCTTGCATGTATTAGTGTTTGGTGGTAGGAGGAGAGGGTTGTCTGTGTACATGAGGCAGTTGTAACATTGCCTCAAAATGCCCAGATTCACCAGTTGGACTGGAGAGTACACCTGAAACTGCCCTTTGGACATGCCTGGATAGGTACAGTGAGCTGTTTTACTGATTGGCTGGTAAGGTCGATTAGAGAGCGTTGTCCTTCTCTACAGTATAGGGGGGGTCTAGTGATAAGGTTTATTAATGCTTGCTATGAGTTTGAGCAAGTGCCAGGCTGAGATGTGAATTGTTTGAATGCTTAAGTTGAACGTTTGTCTAGTTCCAAGGAAAAAATTGAAGGGTAGACTTTGTGGAGCCGTGAGTAGTTATACCCTAGCTAACCGGCGCTGCCTGGCACGCAAAACCATGCTGATGTGGGTTTTATAGCAGGGAAATGAAAGAGATAGAAATTATCCCAAACTGGCCAATAAACTACTAATTTCTGGGCTGAAACCACTTCTCCAGGGACAGATAGGCTGCTCAAAGATCCCCTCTCTCACAAGTGAACAGAGAAACTTCCTTCTATCCAAGTAAGGTATGGGCAAACACAGAAACTTGTAACACAGCCCTGAATTCAGCACTAAACTGAAATCTGGACTATACTAGATTAGAAAGGTGGGAAAACAAGTATTTTTTTTTTTTTTCAGAAAATAAAGCAGATACAGTCAAAAAACTCTTTAAATGCACAGAAATGGCTATCACACTTGAGTGTGTAGCCTACAACAGTTAAACAGGTAATTTAAACACAAAAAGGATTTTGTTAAAGTGCAGGCAGTAAAATAAGAACAATATGTAGCTGAAACAAGCTTTTTAAATTACAGAAACTCTAAAAAATTGGTGATTTAGGCGGAATTAGCTAAAGGCAGCAAGAAAATACAGAAAAACGATAATCACTCCAAAGTCTCTCTTTTGTCTCTCTGCTGCTGTAGAACTCTGCAGGGCAACAGGCAGGAGCTTGCTGAGCTGTATACAAGCACAAAAACCTTGCAAATGTGAGTTTTATAGCAGGGAAATGAAAGAGATAGAAATTAGCCCAAAATGGCCAATAAACTACTGATTTCTGGGCTGAAACCACTCCTCCAAGGACAGATGGGCTGTTCAAAGCTCCCCTCTCTCACAGGTGATCAGAGAAACTTCCTTCTATCCAAGTAAGGTATGGGCAAACACAGAAACTTGTAACACAGCCCTGAATTCAGCACTAACCTGAAAACTGGACTATACTAGCTTAGAAATGCGGGAAAACAAGTATTTATTTGTTTTTTAGGGGTGTTCAGAAAATAAAGTAGATACAATCAAAAAACACTTTACATGCACATAAATGGCTATCACACTTGAGTGTGTAGCCTACAACAGTTAAACAGGTAATTTAAACACAAAAATGACTTTGTTAAACTGCAGGCAGTAAAATAAGTACAATATGTAGCAGAAACAAGCTTTTTAAATCACAGAAACTCTAATAAATTGACATTTTAGGCGGAATTAGCTAAAGGCAGCAAGAAAATGCAGAAAAATTATACTTAATCACTCCAAAGTCTCTCTTTTGTCTCTCTGCTGCTGTAGAACTCTGCAGGGCACCAGGATGTATGCATAACAAACATTGCTACGAGGTATGTATATGTGCTAAGGATGTATGCATTACAGGCATTGCTACTATTTATGTATATGTGCTAAGGATGTATGCATTACAGGCATTGCTACCCATACAGCTTATGTGAAAATCAAGAAATAGGTGGCCTGTTCACTGTCACTTCAGTGGTTTGGCTTGCAGGAATCTGCTACCTGGCTTGATATTGGCTTGATATTGGCAGTGGAGAATGAGGGATCTGAGCACTGTACTTTAATGTGAGGTGCTGAAGAGTGGAATGGGAGATGAACTGATAATGATCCTGGTATACTTGCCTTCTGGCAAGAACTATGGGGCAAGAATATGTTGGGCATTATTTCAAAAATGGTAGCTAGTCAATGGCATCTCACACTTAGTACTGCTATGGTTGATCTGCATTATGTGCCCATTTCTCCAAAGCAGAAAACTGGGAGTGTACGTGTTGGACAGTAATGTGTCTGTAAGTTGTAAACTGCTGTAAAATGAGTTACAGAGCATGATTTTGGGACTATGTTTATTCAAATGGTGATATGTTGCTGACTAAAATCATTTGGAGGGGGAATCGGGCATTATCTTTAAAGTGAATCCCTGAAACGTGAGATGATTAGATGCTGGATGAAGGTCAAACATTAAAGTATATAGTGCATGTGGACACAGTGAGCTATATGAAAAATGCATTTCAAAATTCATTGTTACTATTTTATGAAATATAGTATATTGGGCTTGCAACCATTGTCTCTGCAGGGACTAGGACTGCACAGACATACTTACTGTTGCTGTAACTGTTGTCTATAACTGAGATCATGACATGTCTGACTGTAGCTGTAAATATATTTGTAGTTTAAATGGTGCTTCAATGCTGGCTATTTTGATGTGGTATACAAGCTTCTAACAATGTATTCATGGCAAACCTTCAGCACAGTCAACCTGGGCATATGCCTAGAATTACAATCAGTCAGGGACATTTTTCTGACTTCTGTCTCACTTTTTTTGCATCAAGGTAAAATGGCACCCCAGCTGTTGGAAACAGACACTGTTGCAGTACCCTACACGCGCACCTCTTAACTTTACCAGTTTTGATGTTAAATGTCATTGTCATGAAGTAACACTCTGCCCCCACTTTGAAATACAATTTCTGTAAGGTGATTTTTTTTTCCTTATAGGGTCACAGAGCAGGGTATTACCAATGAGGTGAGGATGACAAGAGTTGTGAGAGTCAATGATACACAGAAAATGAAAATTCACATGCAGATGTTTAGAGAAACCAGCAGTTAAGAGGGACCATGGACTATAGTAACACTGCTTTGAGTCATTCTGAATGATGCTTTTGATGTTTATGGAATGTTTCTCTTTATAGCAAACAGCACCAGAGTCCAAGGTTGTAGCATACCCATGTCAGTGCTGGGAGGTGTGCTTATCAGAATTAGTACTTTAAGCTATATGAGACAAGTTTTTTATCCTAAAAGGCAGATAACCTGATATTAATACTTAGCTGTCCTGATTTTGCAACATGTTTGGATCAATTCCAGGTAAATATGTGTGTTTTCTGTAAATCATTGAGGGTTACGATCACTTGAACAGAGGTTTCTTTTTGTATGAGAAGTGAACGGAGGATGTGTGTTTATGGAGGTTTCTTTTTGTATGAGAAGTGAACAGAGTTTTTTTTTGCATGAGAAGTGAACTGTGTGTGTGTGTAAAATGCCCCAGGCACATATAGCATGGCCAGAAAGAACTCAGGAGTTAGACTCAAACCCAAGCTGGTGGCAAGACAGAACTTAGGAGATAGACTCAAACCCTGAGCCTTGGGAAGCAAGGTAGCTAGAACTTAGCTTCCCTACCCACTACCACTTGTGAAAGTTTTGCCTTATATTTTTGTTCTGTTCCTCATAATGTCTGTGGTTTGCAGGATTTTGAATTCACTATTTAATGACATGAATTTTAATTTCAACTTCATATTCTTCAGAAAGTATATGGTAACACAAAACCTTTCATTCTAGCAATTTTCTGTTTATATGATCAATATTTGAAAATTGTCCCTATTTTGGGGGCTATATACTGGTTTTGTCCAGGTTTTTTGTGCTAAGAGGTTGACAGCTATGGTGAGAACTGAATTCACTGAATATGTTTAGGGGCTGTATTCCCCCATTATTGGCTTTGTCTAGGTGTTTGTGCTAAGAAGTTGAGAGCTGTGATGAGAACTGAATTCACTAAATGATAGACTAAAACTTAAATGGTTATCTTTCACGAAACAGCTGATTTGGTATAGTGGTATGTTGATCTGGCTGTACTGCACAGGGTCCTGAGTTCAAGGATTGGCAATGAAATGCATGGTGGTAACACAGCATTTTATTCTAGCACCTTTCTAATATTATACAAGCAATGTTTAAAATGTGTCCCTAGTTTTTGGGCTTTTGTCCCCCCAATAAATTTTGGCTTATTCCAGATTTCTTGTGATTCAAAGTTGACAGATACAGTTGAGTGTTGAGTGGATTTTACATGGAGCTGAGAGTTAGAAGATATGTTTAGTGCTGCTTATGCTGAATCTGCTTGCATTGTTAATAGCGCAAAAGGTAGTGTACTGCTTTTGTTGCAGAAGGCTGTGGGTTCTACTCCCGTAGTATATAAATGCATTACTGTATTGTACTTTTAAAGGGGATAGATGCTGCAGTCCTGAGAATGTCATCTTTGGTGGAGATACCATGTAACAATGAACCTGTTATCAGTTTGCCATCCATTCCCTATTGCAATATTACTAGCTTATCATTTTTTTTATTGCAACATAGGCAATTTATTCCTCAAGGGCAACAGGCACTGTATTTGCAGATGAAACAATGAAATATAAAGTTGTTTGCTAGCAGCAACCTCTTCATTTAGTTACAGATCTATTTAATGGGGAATTATTTAGATGACTTTTACTTCTGCAGAGATTGTGCATATTTACTGATACTGGTGGATTGTAGAAGTTTGAGTAGACTTTTATGATGGAAATGTTCTGAATTGGGCAGTTTTGTCATTATTGGTGCATGCATTTTGTTTCATTGTTTACTGGAAAAATGTTCAAAACAATAAATTTAAAACGTCCTCTCACAACTGCACTGCATTATACGAGGAATATAATTTAATACAATCAGGAAGGTGTATCAAAGAATACATGTATTTGAAAACAGCCCAAAGTTAATCTTTATCTGCCACTGGACAGACGTATTTTCTTTGAATGTGGGTTTCGATGCTGTTTCAATGAATGTGAATTTCAAGGGCAGAAAAGTTTTAATGCTAAGTCTATTTTCATTGTGAGACTGCATTGCTTTGTTTAGTAGATATCTATTAGTGTTAGTGTTTTTGCTGTGAGATGTAAAGTAAAACTTTTAAATGAAATCCAAATCATCGTAGAAGTAAAGCAGTACGCACATTGCAGTGTTTATGGTAAATGGGGTGAAATAGCCAAGTAATGGGACATTGGAATAGCTGCAGGGGGAGGCCCTATTCGACCATGATTTTGTGAGGGGGGGGTGGCAAACTCAGAGAGCCCCGGCTGAACTATACCTATCAACTGTCCAGAGTTTTTCAGAATGAATAGATTTTTGCTTCTTATTTTTGGTTTGTTCCTCATAAAATTTGTAGTTTTCTGGCGAATCATTTAGGAATTAAGTCACTAAATAATGACAGACTTTGAGTTTCAGAATTCATACTCTTCAGAAAAATGAATACTAAAGCAAGGCCTGTTATTCTGTCAACTGTATAAGTTTATTCAAGAGCAATAAGAGCAATTTTTAGTACTGTTTGTATGTTCCCCCAATATATTTGGCCTTGTCCAGATTTCCTGCATTAAGAAGTTGAGAGGTACGTGCAAATAAATCACTTTATAGAATTAGGTATATCCAAACCTCTCAACTGTCCCCAATTTTGGCTCAAAATGTTGCTCTCCCCCTAATAATCCCTCTGCAAAATGGCAAATTTGGAAGAAAACGTGGAGGGTTTACAATTAATAAATAATTGTAATGATTAGAGTTAGATTACTTTTAATTTCAGAAATGCATGTAGATTCTCTTATTTTGTCAGCTGCTTAAGTTAACAGTACTAATATTAAAAAGTGTCACTTCATTGACAGGTTTCCAGCTGTATTGTGTGGCTGTTTTATATTTCTGCATCACATTTTTTGGCCTGTTTTTCATAAAATTGTGGTTTTCTGGCAAATTAGTGGCAAATCATTAAAGATTGAAGTTAGAAAATAATGACAGATATTTGAGTTTCAGATTTCATACCCATTAGAAAATTCATACTAATGCAAGACCTACTATTCTATTACCTTTCTAAGTTCATAAGAGCAATATTTAAAAATTGTACTTATTTTGGGGGCTTTGTCCCACTTCTGTTTACACCTTTGTCCACATGTCTTGCTCTGAGGCTGAGAGGTATGACAAATGTGTGAGGGCCATCACCATCAGCCAGAGAGATTTCAAATCGTGACATACTTGTTGCACACCACTCCCCCACATAGTGACTCTGGATGTGTCCAAGCAAGGCAAGGAGCAGTTATGCAGTGTAAATCTGCAGAGTATCCCCACATCCAAGGTAGACACAAGTACTACAGTGGCTTTTCATCTGTCCTTGATTTTGCAGAATGTTCTGGTTTTCTGTCATATTTTATACAATTGATTTATGCTTCTTCTTATTCAGAAAATGCATGTTGTTGCAGTGCCTGTTGCTCTGTGTTTAAGTAGCAATGCTTTAATGATCATCAGGTAAGCTTGTCTGAGACTGTAAGATGCAAGTAAGCTTTAATAAGTATGCTGTTAATGAATTACTAACATTGAAAGTATTTTTGTTCTTGCCATGCAGAAAATATTTACATTACTAGATAGCGTATAAGCTTTAGGTATTGAAATGGATATGACAGTATTTGTAATAAAGGACAGGATTACAATATTTTCAGAAGCTCATTGCATTTATTGGAGACTTGTAGTCATCTTTTCAGACTTTACCCATAAACTATACAAAATGCCAATCTATCATGTGTGGTACATAACCTGTGCAGTAATCCTTTAAACAATTTATCTTGAGCTTGTATCTTGTTTGCTGTTCATTTTTTACTTTGATCATGTTTTCCCCATGAAACAAGTAGATAGTTGTTGTCAGGCAGCAGGTCTTTTTTGATAAGAAACATTTTTACAACTGGGGGTATCGCACAGATTGCTACTTTCAGCATGTTACTTGGTACTTTTATAAAGCTGAATATAAAGTATAATTTGAACTGCAGTGCAAGGAGAGGTGGTTTGAGTTGAGTGCTGCTTGGTTTTTTATACTTGATTTTGACTGGCATTTAAAAAATATTTTTTCATGCCACAAAACCTTTTTGTTTCCATCTAGATATTAAGTAAGCTGTCATGTAGACAATGCATTGAAATATTTTTTTTCTACAATTCATTTTGTCTTGATTGGACTCTCATAATGATGGTTTGGCACCCAAGGCAGCGTATTTAATTAACATCCCAGTTTTTGTGATTTTTAGCATAACCCCACCCCTTTCTAGTTGGCCACCTCCCTTGCAGTTGGCCCCACCCATTTAGCTGTCTCCTGCAGCCCCCCTTTGATTTGAAGTCATCAGCCACCACTGGTGTATTGAGAGGTATGACAGTGCATTGAGAGGAATGACAGTGTGTTAAGAGGTATGACAGTGCATTGAGAGGTATGACAGTGTGTTGAGAGGTATGACAGTGTATTGAGAGGAATGACAGTGTATTGAGAAGAATGACAGTGTATTGAGAGGTAGGACAGTGCATTGAGAGGAATGACAGTGTGTTGAGAGGTATGACAGTGTTTTGAGAGGAATGACAGTGTATTGAGAAGAATTATAGTGTATTGAGAGGTATGACAGTGTGTTGAGAGGTATGACAGTGTGTTG
This sequence comes from Protopterus annectens, assembly GCF_019279795.1. Taxonomy (NCBI): domain Eukaryota; kingdom Metazoa; phylum Chordata; order Ceratodontiformes; family Protopteridae; genus Protopterus; species Protopterus annectens. Next base: position 278,821,134 of record NC_056726.1, on the reverse strand, counting down.
AGAGGTATGACAGTGTATTGAGAGGTAGGACAGTGTATTGAGAGGTATAACAGTGTGTTGAGAGGTATGACAGTGTATTGTGAGGAATGCCTGTGTGTTGACAGTGTAGTGAGAGGTATGACAGTATATTGAGATTAATTACAACATATTGATAGGTATGATAGTGTATTCAGAGTAGTGACAGTGTATTGAGAGGTATGACAGTGCATTAAGAGAAATGATAATTTGTTGAGAGGTATGACACTGTATTGAGAAGTATGACAGTGTATTGTCTAGTGTAGCAGGGATTGTTTTGAGAGTGTGCTGCCTTGCATTTTGAGCATTATGATTTCAGCATCCTGCCCTGAATTTCAGAGGTAATTCTATGTCCTTCCTTGTATTCCAGGTGCTAAGGTTTAATGTCTTGCCTAATATTATAGGTATTTTTCTGACAGTGAATTGGCTTATATAGAATAGCTACTGTATTGACATTAGGATACAGATATTATTATGATTGTGATTGCTTTTGATTGTAGGCATTGTAATGACAGTTAGCTGCCTATTGTTAAAAGTATTCTGAGATTTTAATGCCTTGTATCTCAGAAATTATAATGACAGCTATATACCATGTTTTACAGAAATTATGATGTCAATGTACTGCCTTATACAGTGCGCATATTGATGACAGTGTACTGCCTTTATTACAGGTAATATGATGTCACTGTACAGTGCTGTATTGCAGGTATTATGATGACAATATACTGCATTGTATTACATGTAATACAATTACAGTGCACTGTATTGCTTAACAAAAAACATGATAACAGTATACAGCCTTGTATTACATGCATTAGGATCACTATCTACTGCCTTGCATTGCAGGTGTTATGACTGCGTAATATCTTCTATTGCAGGTGTTCACATGACAGTGTACTGTCTTATATGATGAGTATTACCATGTAAGTATGCTACCTTGTATTACAGGTCTTATGATGATAATGTACAGGTATTATGACAGTGGACTGCCTTGTATGGCAAGTATTATAATGACACTGTACTTCCTTGCAATACAGGTATTATGATCACATTATAGTGCCTTGTATTTTTTTTTTTTTTGTATTACAATGACAGTTCATTGTCTTACTTTGCAAGTGTTTTACAGTGTACTGCCTTGTATGGCCGGTGTTACATTACAGTTTTCTGCCTTTTGCTACAGGTATTAAGATGACAATATTATTTGTTTTCTAGCTTTTATGATGACAGTGTACAACCATTTATTGCAGGCATTATGATGCGATTACAGCAGCTCATAGCAACTATAACGATGACAGGATACTGTTTTATATTGCAGGTATTATGAAAACAGTACACTGTCTTCTGTGTCACATACTTTGATGACTGTGTACAGTATTGTGTTGCAGATATTGTGATGACAAGGCATTTTCTATTATTTCAGTTATTAATACAGCGGTGCACTGCCTTATATTATAGGTATTTTGATGACAGTCCACTGCCTTATATATGAGTGGCTTTATATTACAGGTATTATGATGACACTTTTTTGCCTTTTGTTTTAAGCATTATGATGCCCATGTGCTGCTTTGTATTACAGATAGTAAGATGACAGTGTGCTGCCTTTTACTTCAGATATTATGTTGATGGTGTTTGTTCTTTTATTACAGGTGTTATGTTGAAAGTGCATGGTTTTGTATTACATAAAGTTAGAATAACAGTGTACTGCCATGTATTACAGGTAATATGTTGATAGTGCAGTGCCTTGTAGTACAGGTATTATAAGGAAAGTGTATTGTCTTGCATTATGGGTAATTCAATGACAGTGCACTGTCTTGTGTTACAAGTTAATGATGTCAGTACCTTTTATTGCAGGAATTATAATGACAGTATACTGCCTTGTATTACAGGTAATATGATGACAGTATGACATTGTATCACAGGTAGCATGATAACAGTTTTCTGCCTTGTAATGCAGGTAATATGGTGACAGTATGTTATTGTATCACAGGTAGCATGATAGTGTACTGCCTGGTATTACAAGTAATATCTTGACAGTGTGCCACCTTGTCATGCAGGTATTATGTTGACAATGTACTACTTTGTATAGCAAGTAATATAATGGCTCTGTATTGTCTTGCATTATAGATTATTTGATGGTTTTGTACTGATTTTTATTGCAGTTATTATCATCACAGTGTATTGTCTTGTATAACAAGTAATATGATGATAGTTCACTGACTTTTATTGTAGGTATCATGATGACAGTGTTTTGCCTTGTATATCATCTGTATGATGACATTGAACTGTCTTGCATGTCAGATATGACAGTGTATTGCCTTGCATTAAAAGTAATATGAGGACAGTCTGGTTCCTTTTATTACAGGTATTATGGTAACAGTGCACTGCACTCCTTAGTATGCCATCCTTCAGATGATTATGGCTTGTATATCATCTCTATGATGACAATGAACTGCCTTGCATGTCAGATATGACAGTGTACTGCCTTGTATTTAAGGTAATGTGATGACAGTCTGCTTCCTTTTATTACAGGTATTATGGTAACAGTGCAATGCACTCCTTATTATGCTGTCCTTCAGATGATTATGGCTTGTATATCATCTCTGTGATGACAATGAACTGCCTTGCATGTCAGATATGACAGTGTATTGCCTTGCATTAAAGGTAATATGATGACAGTCTGGTTCCTTTTATTACAGGTATTATGGTAACAGTGCATTGCACTCCTTAATATGCCGGCCTTCAGATGGGATTTTAAACCAAAGTCCCATCTGTTTGAGTTGGTGGCAGCGGAGGAGGATGCAAAAGATCCCATGTACTGAAAAGAGTAGGGGTCCTTTCTTTAACAGAATATAAAATGCAGTATTTTCATAATTACAAAATCTACATATTTTCAAACACATTTATACATATTCTGTTTGTTACTATTTATCAGTTTTCTTATCCTCATTGTTATTCTTCCATAACTGACCCCATCTCCTTCCAAAACCATAATCTGATTTTTCACATTAATTTTTCAAAATCCATTTCCTATTAAACAAAATATCCTTCAGTCTTTCTTGCCAGATAACTCATATTACATAAAATAAATTCTTACCTACACTTCTCACATATTTTCTTTTTATTCTCATATCCATACATAATCATATTCATATCTATATTCTCTATGTCTTTAATATTCTCAAAATATTTTTCATCACACAACTTTTTCCAGGGTTTCACTGCTTTGCTGTCTTTTCCTCCCTACAAAACACACACTCCTTCGACTTCTCTTTTATATGGCATATTCCCCTTTACTGGTAACTTATTTATTACTAGTCTCTATAGAAAATCCTGACACTATCTTGGTGCACCACTTTTTACATACTTTAATGGCTTTAATCACTTCTTCTGATAAATTTCCCCATGGGTTAACATAATAATATTGTCTCAGTACATTATTATACCACATCCTTTATCTTCTCTATATAATCATTTTTTATTTTCCATGTTAGTATTTTTCTTGGTAATTTGTAATTTCTTCACTGACACATTCCTTTTCTCTTTTGGTTTTTCTCATCATCTTCCAGAATTGTTAGTGCTTACATTTAAAACATTCTCACTATTAAAATTCCCGTTCTCTTTCTTTACATGCTTGAATACTCTATATACAGGGTCATACACAAAACGCTGATCAATAAATTAGTGCAACTGGGTATTGATGTGCTCTTGATAAGATGGATATCTGCATAACTTACAAATAGTACATAAAAACAATGAAATTTTCAGAACATTAAATAGGGATACTAGTAAAGTCACATGATCCAGCATAAGATATCTTAGATATCTATCTGTAAGATATCTATCTGTAAGAGACACTGTACAAGTTCAGATATTTTAGTCTTTCATAATAACTTAAGATTTTCACATCCATGGATGCCCTTGGTATATTTCCGCTGTAGTCTCTTTCCAGTTTACTCATGCTTGTCTTCTTATAGGGTTTCCATATTGTTATTTGTTATTTGTTATTCCATACTCAAGTTTGGGTCTGATGTAACTAACAAACAATGAATTCATTATTTTTAATTTCCTAGACTTTTTAAATCTTTTTATACAACCTATAGTTCTATAGCTATCATTAACCAATTGGTTGATATGATTAGAAAACCTCATAGCTGAATCTACCCATACATCCAGCAAAACAGTCACTATGTAAAACTAACTGGAGTGAGGTGTTCAGTGGAAAAACTGCACAGGGAATGTGAAAAGTTTTGAAAGAGAAATTGTTTGAGTGCAAAAAGTCAACAAAATGTTTAACATCAGGATTTAGGCAAGCAGCATCAGGGGGATATATTTCCATAAGAACAAAATATCTGATTAAGGTTGGAGACAATGGAAGAGAGGTTGAGTAAACTGGAAATAGTACAGCGTAAATATATATTAAGGGCGTCCATGGATGTAAAAAATTAAGTTATTATGAAAGACTAAAATACCTGAACTTGTACAGTGTCTCTTACAGATATCTAAGAGATGATCTTATTCAAGTATATAATGCATTTAGAGATAACTACCTCTGGGAATGTTTGGGGTTATCAAAAAGTACTAGAGAATCATTAGACAACCTATGTAGAAGATTCTATAGGAATGAGAAGTGTAGTAATTGGTTCTCTGACCGTGTAGCTGATGCTTGGAACAGACTACCAAATTACATTAAAGCAAGTACTAGTTTAGATATTTTAAGAATAGCCTGGACACTTATTATGGGAACAAGTGTTTTGGTATATTGGCAAGCTAGAAGGGCATTAATGCCAGTGATTGTAATATTTGTATGTATGTACAGTATGTATGTACAGTATGTATATACATGTAAAGAAGCAGAATAAACAACTGGATTTTGTAACCCGAATCCTCCTTCATCTTTATTCATATGCAACACACCCTTTCCACTGGTTTTAATCTTGAACTCCATATGAAAGAAAACACCACTTTCACAATTTCCTTTTCATATTTTACTAGAATCATATAAACATTTGACAAAATACTATTTTCCATTAATACTGAATTTACCAGATAAACCTTTTTATAAGAACCCTAAACTATATGCCCTACAGAGAATATATATTTCTTTCATTTCTTTTATCAACTGGTCCTAGTGCATCATAACTGCATTATGTTCCCAAATTTTATCCCTAACAAAGACACTTCATTCTTTGAAAAATACACCCCTGCCAGTTTTCACGACATAAATTAAACCCATACTTTTATCTTTATTCAGCGTCATTCCCATTTCCCATAAACATCCATTCAGACAAACCAGCACTTCCCTCATCCATATTTTATTCTGGGCAACTACAACTGTATCATACATGTATTTCAAAACTACCAGTATCACCATCTCCTTTTATATCACATATCTAACATCTTTCATTTTATATATTACTTTATTTACTGTAATGTTCATCACCAAAGCAAACAATATTCCACTCCTAGGTTCATAGGTGTGTACTAGGCTAATGGCCCTGGAACCTCTACAAGCCTAGCCCATAGAAGTGCCCTGGCATTGTGCTGCGCAACATTAGATCCCAGTGCCTTTATCAAGTAGAGCCACTGGAGTGACCCCCCGGGGTGAACTTTCTATTACCCATCCACTCATCAAGATTTCTCTTGAAGAGGGACAACAATGTGCTCTGCTTGACATGTATGGAAAGTCTATTCCAGAGCATGGTCAGTCTCTGGGTGAGTAACCTGCCCTTCCATCATGCTCTGTTGATTGTGGTAATGAGGTTGAGGTCTATGGAGTGTGTGGTGTGTAGGGATTGGGATTTCTTTAGATGTAGGATTTCTAACACAGCTGGGTCAGACATGGCTTCATAAGTCAAGCAGAGATCGCCTCTAAGTAGGTGATATGAGACAGAAAATAGCTAGTGTTTTGTGTTTGTTCATGTAGAACATGTGTTTAATGCCTAGGATCCTCTTTGTGAGGTACTTCTGTGGCCTCTCCAGCTGTTGTAGGTGTCTAGTGAGGTACATGACAAATGGGGCATTATACTCGATGATTGGTCTAGTGAGGGGAGAGTAGAGAGGGATGATGACCTGTTTCTTCCTGGATGCAAAACCCTTGGTAATGTGATGTGCCACATAGAAGGACTTTCTGACCACAGTGGCAATGTGGTAGTCGAAGGAGAGGTTGCTGTCAACCTGAGTCCCCAGATCTCTTATAACACCTTCAGTGTTCAGTGGGCTCCCATTGATATGGTAATTAGTGGGAACTGAATTTTACCAAAGGGGATAATGATGCATTTTTTGGCATTAAGCTTAAGGCCATGGTTTTGACATCAGTCATTGGTCTCAGTGAGGCCTTTCTATAGGATATCTGTATCACTTGGGGAGTTAATAATGGCTCCCAGCTTGCAGTCATCTGTGAACATGGTCAGCCAGAGTCCCTTTGTGTTGGCCTGGACTTCTGAGAAGTAGATGCCGAACAGGAGAGGACCCAGGACTGATTCCTGTGGGACTCCACTCATGACTGGTTTGCAGTCTGACTTGGAGTCTGCTCCTTTCACACTGTGTGTTCTATCTGTGAGCCAATTTGCAACCTACCTAGTGATATAGGGGTTGATGTCTAGTTTGGTGAGTTTATCAATAATTCCTGAGTGAGGAATGGTATCAAAGGCTTTGGCCAGATCAAGGTAGGCTGTATGCACTGCCTTACCTTCATCCACAGCCCTGGTGACTGACTCAAAGAAGTCAACCAGGTTGAGCAGGCATGATCTCCTTTTCACAAAGCCAAATTGCGTGGGGTCTAGATTTTGGAGATTTCCTATATCTTTGTTAATCAGGTCCATGATGATGCACTCCATAGCTTTACATATCAGACTCATCAGGCTGATGGGGTGATAATTTCCAGGGTCTGTAATTGCTCCCCCTTTATGGAGAGGGATGACTGTAGCAGTGTGCCATTCAGTAGGTACAAAGCCTGGGGTGAGGCTGTGACTGAACAGGGCACACAGATGTGGTGTCAGTTCACTTTGTAGTTCATGTAGAACATAGCCAGGGATATTATTGAATCCTATGGAAGCTATATTCTTGGCCTTGGACAATGCAACTTTAACCTGTGCTGCAATAATGCTGGGTGCCTGGAATTCTTCTGGTATTGTGACCTTTAGGGGAGAGAGAGGGGTAAAGTTGGCACTGAATCTGCCGGCTAGTATGTTGGCAATATCTGTTGGCTCAGTATAGGAGGTACCACTGTGCAGTAACTCAGAGCAAATCTGGGTATTGCTGTGGAGGTTCTTGATATAGCTATAGAAGGCTTTGTGATTGTTCTTAGTGTCTGCTGCAATTCTGCCTTCATAGCTGTCTTTAGAGGATTTGATGAGGGCATCTCAACTTTTTGTTAAGGCTAATAAGGAAGTTATTCCAGTCTTGGGACTTAACCTTTCTCTGCAACAGTTTCTTCCTTCTGTTGCAGAGTTTATTAATGGCAGGGGACCACCAGATTGGCTTCCTTTTCTTGGAGGAGAGTGTCTTGCTTCTGTTGGGTATGGCTAGTTCCATGCATTTATGTACATGTTCATACAGTGCATTGGTGTATGATTTAGCAGTCATGCAGCTATTTTCCATTGACACAGGTGCTGTGAAGTTAGCCACCTCTGTTTTTTAGGAATCCAAAGTCAGCTTTAGAGAAGTTTTTCAAGATGGTTACCTTTGCGGGTGGTATGGGTGAGATGTGGATTTCCATGGTGATTAGTTTATGGTCGGAATCTGACCAGGGAAGGATTGACTATTGGTGTAGAGCAATGGTCGCCCATGTTAGTAATAACCAGGTCAAGGATGTTGCTTCCTCTAGTGGGGGTCAGAATGAGCTGGTCCAGGGCATTGGAACTCATGAATTCCAGGAAGCGTTGGGCCATCCTTGTCTTATACCACACTTTATGCATATTTCTTTACTCAGCTACCTACTCACTAACACTCTCACCCTATTGTTCTGATAATGCTGACATGCACACTCCTATTTATGTTACCTAGTCCATGCTTCTTAACATCCCACAAAGCACCATGCCCTATAGTATCTCATGCTTTGCTAATATCACCTGCAATAAGATTCACATCCTCCCTTATAACATCATCCACAATTTATCTCACAATTAATAACATTTTTGACATCCTTTCCCATGGATACCACATCTAATTTCTTCCATAACATCTCTCATTCTCCCTTCCATTCTCCTCTGTATTATTCCCATCAAAAAATTATAATCAGTGTTATTTAGCATGATAGGTCTCCACTTTTTTATTTATTTTTTTCTTATCTTTCTTCTATATAAATTGTTATATCCCACTAACTCTTCATAAAGAAATCCTTCCTTCAACCATTCATTCAGTACATTTATAAACTGCCCTCTTTGCAAGCCCACTAATTTCTTATACATTCCATATATTATCTCACCTGGGCCTGACACTAAATCAATATTTACTTTCTTAAGTACTTCATCCATTTCACTAATAGTAACTTATTTTTCAAATTCTTAACCCATTCTAGAATATCTTTACTTCCCATTCTCTCTTATTTTCCAGCCTTATACTCTTATACATATGCTTCATGCTGAACTATATTACTCGTAATTTGCTGTTGTGCTTTTTTTACATGTTTCATTTCCCTCATTATACTAATGTCCATCTTTACTTTTTTATCTAGATGTGCAGATATATCTCCCCTTCTCCCTTGAAAAACATATCTCTACCTAAACAGTAATGCCTTAATTGTTTCTTGGTTTCTTTTATATATCTCTTTTTTATATCATAGTACTCTCTTGTATTATTCTCTACATTTTCTAATACAATTATGTATATTTCCCATACTCCCCTTTCTCTTCCTTTCTTACATCATCATGCTACTGAAAAAAGAACACTTTTTATATATTTCTAAATTCAATCCACAACTCAGACCTGCTTTTTTCTGGGGTTTTTTGAAGTCCCTCATTGTCCTTTCAAAATGGAAATACTTCCTCTCTCAAATGTCATGCTCTAGCATAATAGCATCCATATAACATTTAGCATACCATTCCAGTATCCCTGTCCTTCTTACAGTGTTATTAATACTGTTTACATTTACTGAAAGTACTCCAAAATGGTAATTTCCTTATTTTTAAGTTTATCCGAGGCCCATGGGATATATGCAAATTACCTTTATGAACATCAGGTGTTTCAGCTAATTGGCAATTCTGAATGCCCATGACTTGTTTCATTGTTTTAATGGACAAGTTCAGGCCAATAAAGCCAAACCCCACTATCTGTGGATATGGATATTTTAGCCTTATTATGACCTCATCATCACAGCACAAGCAGAGTGTAGGCTAGTAAGGCTAGTGTAGGCTTGGCTGGAGTTTTCATTTTGTTTTCTCTGATTGTTTTTTTCTGTGTGACCTTCTCACTTATTGTTATAGTTTGTTAACAAGGCCGAAATATGCATATCCACAGCTAGTGGGGTTTGGCTTTATTGGCCTGAAATTATCCATTAAAACAATGAAACAAGTCATGGGCATTCAGAATCACCAATTAGCTGAAACACCTGACGTTCATAAGGGTAATTTGATATATCCCATGGGCTTCTGATCTAAGAGGTTTGAAAGGTCACTCATTGGAAGTTCCAGCTTGGCTGGAATTTTCATTTATTTTTTTCTGATTGTTTTTTTCTGCGTGACCTTCTCAGTTATTGGTTTAGTTTATTATTTGGGATTTTGTAGCCACTCTAATGATAATGGACATCTGCTGGGTATAACAGCCCTGTGTTTCTAATGCTTAGTTAAACACTCTGCTTGTGCTGTGCTGATGAAGTCATAACAATGTCGAAATATGCATATCCACAGCTAGTGGGGTTTGGCTTTATTGGCCTGAAATTGTCCATTAAAATGACAAAACAAGTCATGGGCATTCAAAATCCCCAGTTAGCTGAAACACCCAATGTTCATAAGGGTAATTTGCACAGATTCCATGGTCCTCTCATCTAAGAGGTTTGAGAGGTCACTCACTGGAAGTTCCAGCTTGGCTGGAGTTTTCATTTAGTTTTTTCTGATTGTTTTTTTTTTTTCTATTTGACCTTTTCACTTATTGTTTTAGTTTATTTGGGATATTTTGCAGTCACTCTAATGATAATGGACATCCGCTGGGTATAACAGCACTGTGTTTCTAATGCTTAGTCAAACACTCTGCTTGTGTTGTTTTTATGAAATCATATCAATGCTGAAATATGCATATCCACAGCTAGCGGGGTTTGGCTTTATTGGCCTGAAATTGTTCATTAAAATGATGAAACAAGTCATGGGCATTCAGAATCACGAATTAACTGAAACACCTGATGTTCATAAGGGTAATTTGCATAGATTCCATGGTCCTCTTATCTAAGAGGTTTGAGAGCTCACTCACTGGAAGTTCCAGCTTGGCTGGAGTTTTCATTTAGTTTTTTTCTGATTGTTTTTTTCTGTGTGACCTTCTCACTTATTGTTTTATTTTTAAGTTTATGGGAATATTTTTTTAAATTTTCATTTTCTTATTTTTACCATTTCCCCTATTGACTATTTTTCCTGGGTTTATGTACAAATAATCCTTTTTTACTCAAACAATTTTATTTTGTTTTCCAAGAATATCAATAATTATAATTACATTTCTAAAAGAATCAATAAGTAAAATAACATTCTATATACAATATTTACAATTGGCCCAATAATAAAAAGAAAACAATCAGTGAAAATGATAGAGTTACACGTTTCAAATGATTTCTTTGCCTCTTTAATCTCTTATAGAAGAGATTATGTCCATTTTTAGTATTTCAATAAGTGAAATTATTTTATTCCAGGGATTATTTGTCCATGTTTTGGGAAAAATTCTCAGTTCCTTGACGTTTATTTCTATTAGCACAGTTTCTTTCAATAAGATCAATAAATCTTCAATGGTGGGTTCAGAGAAGGATTTCCATTTCCTTCTGATGCACTTTCTAGCTACTGCAAGTATAGTCCACAAAAAATAGTGATAATTTTTGTTCATTTTTGTTTTTTCATTGACATTTGGAAGAAATAGAGACTTTGTTAATACAAATGTGTCAGTGTAGATGGCTTGAAGAAATTTAACAATTTCTTCCCAGTAATTTATAATATTATTACAGTCATATAAAATGTGTGACCAGTCTGCTTCACAACTTAATGAACATCTCCAACAAGTAACATTTTGGGAAGAATTGAATTTGGCTATCTTGCTGGGATTATAAAAGGCTCTATGCAGATATTTCCATGTAAAAATCTTCCAAATTTGTAAATTGGAAGTTAATTTGCTGGAGTATAATAGATTGGTTTTGCTTTCAGTTGATAGATTTATTGATTGTCCTTTTGTTATGAAATTCCAATAATTCTGATTGGATTTAACTTTATAAACTATTAAAATTTTATATAATTTTGATATTGAATTTGTCCAATTAAAATTATTATTGCTTCCAATATGTAATTTATGAATTTAGGCTTAGTTTTAAAGGATGAGTTATTAATTATTCTCCATAGATCTTGAGCATAAGATAGAATACTTTGAAGCACTAGCCAGTCTGCATTTGATATATCAAATATATTTATAATTTGTTGACTATCTAGTACTTTCTAATCCTTTATACAGTGCTGCCAGCAAGTAAAAGTCTTTATTTCCCAATTAGTAAGTGTAGTCTTATAGATTTTATTAATGAAAATTTTTTTAGTGCTGAAGGGCATTAACAACTCAAGCCATAATTTTATGTCAACATTAGTGTTTATGAAGCTTCTAAATAAGTTATAAATGCAATTTATGTAGTTTAGATTAGTGAGTTTTGTTGTATTATGTTGGAAGTTGACACATAATATATGCCAAAGTTTATTATTTTGATTATTTAGTGACATTTTTTTTGCTATTTTATTTTCATTTAAAAAGATAATAGTATGCAAAGTCTTCCAACCAGAAGAAATGTTTGGATTTATCCAATTTATGACTATTTTGAAAAGAGATGCTTTAATGTAAGTCTCCAAATCTGGAAAGTTGATTCCTCCCAATTCCCAGGTTCTAATGTGATGAGAGAAATATATTATTTTCCTTTTTGGATACCAAAGGAAGTTTAGAAGAGTTTTATTTATCTTTTTTAAAGACTTTTTATTAGGAATAATTTGAATAGCTTGGGCTATATAATTTATTTTGGGGAGTAATACCATTTTTATTAATTGCAGTCTGTCTTCTAGTTTTAAATACAATTTATTCCAATTTTCTGTTTGTGCTTTTATAGAGTTTATAATTTTATCATAGCTTAAGGTTAACATTGTATCAATATTATTAGATAAAATAATCCCTAAATATTCTAAAGAAGAGACCATTTTACTAATTGTATGATTTGTATTTAAATGGAAATCACTTTTCTTATTCAATAATATGTAATTTGATTTAGATTTGCTAAAATGAAGGCCTGAGTTAAGAAAAAACTTTTCCACTTGCAAGTCCAATTCCTGTATAGATTCTTCTGAGACAGATAGGGTGAGAAGTATATCATCAGCAAAAAGCATAATTTTAGAGTTGAACTGGTTATATATATTTAAGCCTTTTATTTTTGGATCGGAACGAATTATTGATGCAAATAATTCTATTGATAGGGCAAATAAAATGGGAGACATATGACAGCCTTGTTTTGTACCTTTAGTTATTTCAATGGCTTATGAGGTAACTGGACCCAGTTTTACGTAACCAAGATTATTTTTATATATGTTTTTTTTATCAGATTAATGAAATGTGGAAGAAACTCATAAAGTTCTAAAGCTTTGAAAAGATAGTCCCAATTCAATGAATCAAAAGCTTTTTCTATATCTAATGCAATTATGAGGGCTTCTTGATTATCTCTGTTTAGTATGTCTATAAAAGTTAAAATTCTTTGAATATTGTCATAAGTATGCCTGTTATAAATAAATCCTATTTGATCTTCATTTATAACTTGTATCAGAGAATTTGTAATTCTATTAACTAAGATAGACATGAGTATTTTATAATCATTATTGATTAATGAGTTTGGTCTATATGAAGTGCAATGATTGGGATCTTTATTTTCCTTTTATGGGTGGGATTAGTGAATACCTCCACGAGGGTGGGATTATATGTTGTGATTGTATTTCATTTAAGGTTTTATGAAAAAGTGAAAGTGCTGAATTTGGAAATATTTTATATAATTCCATTATTATTCCATCAATTCCTGGAGCTTTATTGTTTTTGCTCTCTTTAATTTTTTCGGTTATTTCTTTGAGGGATATTTGTTTTTTGATATCAGATTTAAATTTTTCAGGTATTTTTTTAGTAAGATTTGTATCTATGCCTAAGAAATTAAATGTATTGTTGTTATTCCTATAATGTTCAGTATAATGGAATTTAACGGCATCAAGAATATCATTTATATCTGATACTTTTTTATTTCTTCCTTCATGAATAATATTTGTAATATTATTTTCAATGTTTTGCCTTTTTATTCTCATTACTAGATTGTGTGTATGTTTTAGGGAAACCGAATATGAATTGAGTTTTACTAATATCAAATTTGTTTTAGGAGTTAAAATTTCATTGCATTTTTTTGTTTAATTCCTCGATTTTTTTTAATATGAGGATCTCTTGTATCATTAATATTAATATTAATTTCTATAATTTGTTTATGAATATTATGTAGTTCCAATTCCCATTCTTTTGATTTATTTTTGAACCAAGTCAGTATTCTACCATATAAGAATGCCTTTAGAGTATCCCATAAAATTACTATGTTTGTATTTTCAGTATGATTGGTATCTAAGAAATATTGAATTTCTGAAACTAACCATGGCTTGAATTGTTTTATTTTAGTGATATAAACCAGGATTCTTGATGCATAAATTAATCTTTTAAAATCTATTTGGAATTTAAGTATTAGTGAATTGTGGTCTGAGAAAGGACATGGGGTTATGGACAAATTTATTATTTTCATATCTAAGTCTTGGGATATAAAGATTTTGTCTATTCTTGTTTGGGTATTGAATCTGTGATCTCAGTGAGAGAACAGTAATGAGTTAGTTTCTTTGTACCTATATGTATCAATTATTTTAAATTTTCACTCCACTTCTTAAGATATTTCCCTGTGTGCGTAAGATGAAGGTTTCTTTTATTAGTGGTCTCTAAATTATCTAGGATGTGATTAAAGTCCCCTTCTATTATAAAATTTCCCTTATATACTTTGTTAATTAGGTCTATATGTTTTTTGACTGCACTTAACATTATGCCAGGTATCCAGTGTATGTTTACCAGTGTCCAAATTCTGTTATGAAATTTTATTATTACAATTGATAATAGTCCATCTTTATCTTCGTAATTATAAATAATCTGAGGATTAGTTGCATTTTTCCTCCAATGTATTAAGACTCCTCTAGTTTTTTTTTATATGAAGAATGGGATAATATTAAGTAATCATATGGCTTCCAAATGAAATTATCATTAGTTTTAAAGTGAGTTTCTTGCAGAAATATGCGCTTTATGTAATTTTAAGTATCTTAGTAAATTTGATCTTTTTATTGGATTATTTAATCCATTAATATTTAATGAAAGTAAAGTTAAATCTGTCATTTTATATGTATTTATGGTGTAAATTATAATTAGAGACATTTTTTTTTCACTAAAGGATTGTGGAACTTTATTATTGATGACGTATAATACATTTCAACTGAGTTTACCCATTTGATAACATGAAATACGTTTCAATATAGGCCAATAAAGAAGAGAAAAAATAAAAGACTTATGGATAAACATATTTAACCAAGTAAACAATGAGTTTAACAACCTTTCTAACAAACATGAAGTGGAAAACACTCCTAATCTGAGAGAACAGCTATGTTCAATCAGATTATCCCTCAGGTCTACCAACAAAATTGAAGAAATGCAAGTGTCTCTGAGCTCCAGATTTGAGTATTGCGAAGATATAATACTTATGATTAGAGTTAGTGTTGATGCTAATAATTATTAAGAAAAATATCATTAGAATGAATTTAGTATGGAAGTTTAATTACATGTTGTTGTTTGTCTTTCGGCTTTTTCCGAGTAAGGGGTCGCCACAACGGAACTCCGGTCTGCTAATGATTGGCAGTAGATTGTTTTGAAACGCAGAGGTGCCAGCTCGACACCCAACCTTCAATGAAGGCACACCCATTTACGCACGCATGTCTTTCGAACACTACCCAACCGCGGGGCAGTCATGCAGACTCCACACAGAAGTTTAATTACATATCCTCAATTAATTTTAAATTTACAAAGTAATGAATTTTTGTAGTTTGCTGTAAAACATTAAGATTACAGAGTGTATTCATAGATGTTCCTTTCTATATATAGTTGCTTTTTGTAGAGCTTTAGAAACTTAAATTACAAGATTAATAACAGTGTATGGTATTAGTAATAACTAATTAAGTGCTTGTTAGTTTATTTCCATATTAACATTTCATTATGTATTAATAGAGCGTCCTTTAATTTAGGGTATTAATATTTACTTTACAGGAAGAGAAACATAGAGTAAATATATATTGTTAATTTCTCTATAATGCAATATAAATTTAAAATATTACCATGGAGTGCTTTGAGACAGTAGGATAAGCAATTCAGCAGTAGCTTAACTGTGTGTTGTTAACAATACTTCCTTATTTTGTGAACAGAATATATTTCTAGGTTGAAAACGTCTTAAATATAATGACGTTACAACAATTAATTAAACTAATATGCAGTAATGGAACTGTTCTTTATTATTCTGATAATAACAAAAGCAGAATATGTTCCTGTTTCAAACATGAAAATGATTATTGTGTTAAATACAGCCTTTAAGATTTGGCATGTTATATTTTAAATTATATTCAGAACTGTTTGTAGAATTCTAATGTTTCCCTTCCTATGTTAATATATGCAGTTATTTGCAATGAAACATCATAAATAAAAATAAAGCTGTGGATTGATTATAACCCTTTACAATATTTTAATAATGGAGCAGCCACAAATTACAATAACCATTTATATAAACTTTTATGGTCAGGAAAAGCACATTTTCTAAGCTAAAAATTTTATCAAGTATTACTCGGAGGTTCCCCTATGTGATGATCACATTGCATTATGCAAGATGACTCAGTACCCAACCCACATGACCAGACTGCACAAAGGACATTAATGAAATATGTACAGGCAACATGGCAATGTAAACTGTAGTACACTGTAGATGGCAAAACTGTTAAATAAAATTCAGAATTCAATACACAGGAGGTTCAGATTCAAAAGTTTACTAGTGTACACTAGGAGGCAAAAAAAACATACAAGTACAGAATTTTGTCTGACATGAAACAGGAAGCACACAATTTTATATAGGTTTAACATTCAAGCTATGCCCACCTTACTGACGTGATATGTCACAGGGCATCTACATCACTTTAGCTTACAATTCTTCATTCATTAAGTTTGCTGATGCTGTACATTTAAAGAAACGTTTCCTTTAGATACAATACGGCTTTGCTATCCAGCTGGTCAGTCATAATGTCTTTCTGTAAAGTTATTTATTCAAGGTTTCATATCAGTTCGAATACAATAGCAACTTCAGTCTTCTAATGCATGTCTTTGTTCTGTTACACTTTCTCACACAGCTGTGTGATATCTAAGTAACACATATACAAGGCCATCTCATTCTGCCAGGAAAGAGCAGAAGATTTCATTATTTCACACATTTATTTTCCTGACCCAGCAGATAATCACTTGTGAAAAGCATAAACATTAAAACTTGCTAAGCTAGCATTCTGTCAGGGTCAGGGATCAGCTTTTGCTTCAAGCCACACTGCAGTTTCAAAACTACTTCACATTTAGACATGAATTAATGTTACTACTATATGATTAATAGAATAAAATGCATTATATACTACTTTGCTTTTAAACTAGCATTTCTCATGTATTCAAATACACATTTTTCTAACATTTTCCCCCTATTAATACTTTTTATTCTATTTTGAAGTATGCATAGTGTCATTTCATCTCCTAGCCTTTTCCGCTCAGGATTTTCAGCTAGGTGAGTCATTTAATCTATACTTCAGAAAAAGCGTCATCTGAAATCAATCTTTCAATTTCAATATCCTGGTAGAAAGTTTCAGTAACAGATACATCAACAAACTCTTTGATTAATCTTTTCATGCAGGGAATTCCACAGCAAACACATGCCCCTATTAGGAGTATACCCACACAAATGGCAATCAGAATATTCATTAGGATGGAACCCCACCCCCCAAATAGATTCTGGAAAAAGTCCATCAGTGGGTTTGGTCCTGGTTCAGTCATGGCTGAAACTTGCTGAATTACCTCTAGGTGGTCATTTATCTCGTGACGATTGTCAGGAATAAAAGCACAGAATTCTTATTTAATAAGCACGCACGTACCACCTCTCACCGCTAGGGTGAAGTCAAGAGCCATCCGATTTTGTAGCACAACAGTTCTCATTGCATTCAGTTCATCAGTCACCAATTCTAGGGCGGAAAAAGTTGCATTACTCATTACTTCGAGAAGTTTCGACAACTTCCTCAGCTCCCAGATCAATTTGACTGCTCCATAAGCTGGGAGTATTCCTGCCCAAGATATAATGCTGTCACTCAAGTCCATATGAGTCAATTCACTTTTGTCTTTTACTGAATTATGGTCTTTCCAACCAGCATCGATCTTCCCAACTGGATTCACAGGTTTCTTAACTGGACCTTCAGATTTTCTAGCTGTTTCTCTTACATTTCGTATCTTACCCAAAGGTAATTCTGCAGTATGTCTTATTGCCGGAACCAAGTAACCCAAAAAACAACTGCCAGACCAATTCTCAGGTAACAATTTATATGCCTTTTTCCCACAAATAAAATAACAGTTTTCTACTTTAGTACTAATACACATTAGCCCTGCATGAAACATTTTCTGATCTATAACTGACAATTGTTTAAACAAAACTGGATTTTTTTTGAATGTCACTCATAGTTGTTTTCAATGAGTTTAAATACGAGTCATAATTAATATTGCAAAAAGTATTGCCAATACTATTCTTAATATAACATCGGTAAGAAATAGTTATGTTACAATTGCTCCAGCCCACCTGGAGAGTGTCATTTTTGTAGAAACATACAACTCCTTTTTGTGTGACAGGTAAAAATAAAGCTATTTTGTCCTGTGATCTCACAGTTCCTGTGTCGAAAAGTAAATTCTACCAAGTCTCATTTATCCCCAAAGGGACAGCGGACATTACCAGTCCTCCATATGCTGTTGGTATAGCTGTACAAACCCAGCAATTTGAAATGTTCATAGTTTCTGCATACACACGTTTCATGGCCAGGTATGTGTTAAAATTTGGATGCCAGTCTATAGACGTTTCATCACGCCTTCCCACTTTCACTTGTGTGGTTGTGTGTAGGATAAACCACAGCAAGAGGAAAATTGTCACAATTACAGTTAATAAATGTACACACAACAAAATGATTATGCAACATCTCTGGGGTTGATCTAAACTTCTATTCGCTTTGTTTTTGGCCATCTCGGTCTGGTTGTGTATCAGTCTCAAAGTTTTTATCAAGTTGAAAGTTCTTTACTGGTTTACAATGCGTTAAATGAACCTAGGACACCCTCTCGGCCACTCTAACTGCAGTAGGCATTGCCAACAGAACCTGGTATGGTCCGTCCCACTTTGGACTCGCCCAATTCTTCCTTTTCGTCACTTTCAGCCAGATGTATGTCCCAGGAGCCAAGACTGCTTCCACCAGTCTGGTCTGTTCCTTATCTGAAAAAGAGTTGAACTGCAAAACAGATTTATTTGTTAACAGTTTTTTCATATAACTAGCTAATGAACTGTCAGCCTCCTGCTCTGCAGGCATGAGAGCTTTCCACTGAGGCACATAATATGCTCTCCCAAAAATCATTTCAAAGGGAGTCAAATCCTTTGCATTTGGAACCATTCTCATACTCAGCAGTGCTAAAGGCAGACAGTATATCCAATTCTTTTGGGTCTCTTCTACTAGCTTCCTTAACTTGTTCTTTAGGGTACCATTGTACCTTTCCACCAGTCCTGCTGACTGTGGGTGGTAAGCACAATGGTTCTTCAAGGAGATACCAAAAAATCTCCCAAGCTGGTGAATCGTCTGATTCACAAAATGTGTGCCATTGTCACTATAAATCCTCTCCGGAATGCCAAATCTAGGGATTACTTCTTTTATCAAGGCTTTTGCTACTGTTGCTGCATCCGGGTTTTTGGTTGGAAAAGCTTCTACCCATTTAGAAAATATGTCTACAATAACTAAACAAAACTTCTTCTCTTCACATTTATTCAATTCTATGAAATCCATACAAATAGTATGGAACGGGTATGGTGGTATAGGAAAACTTCCTTGCTTGGTTTTAAATGCTCCTTGTGCATGATGCTTGTTACAAGTATGACAAGCTGCACAAAATTTTTTTGTGTAGTTTATGTATCCATATGTTTGGAATATTCGATTCACTAACTGTACCATCCCCCCTGTTGAGACATGGCACTGCCCATGGCTCAACAAAGCTGCATATCTGAATAAATTAGACGGGAATATCGGTTTTCTTTCTTTGGAAATGTACAGTCCATTCTCAAGAATTGCGCCTCGTTTTACCCATTTTTGTTTTTCTGCTTTTGTAGTAAGCATCTGCATTGTTTTTAACATGTCTAAATCTAAAATCTCAGAGGGTTGTAATTCCTCATTTAAAAGTACAGTTTCTGAGTCTGAGGCTGCTTGCTTTGCAGCTGCATCAGCTCGTGCATTGCCTTTCGAAATCTTATCCTGCTGTTTTGTATGAGCTACACATTTACAAATAGCTACTTTGGTAGGTAACTGAATAGATTCTAATAACTCCAAAATAAATTGCGCATGATTAATAGGTTTTCCACTGGATGTTATCATTCCTCTATTTTTCCATTGTTGTGCAAATACATGTACTGTAGAAAAAGCATACTGACTGTCAGTATATGTTTACACACTTGTTTTTTGCTAAAGTACATGCTCTCGTCAAAGCTATCAATTTAGCTGCTTGTGCAGATAAGTTGTGTGGTAAGGATTGAGCTTCTAAAATTTCAGTGTCTGTAACTACTGCATACCCTACCAGATTCTTTCCTGTAGGACCCCTTCTGCATGAGCCATCCACATAATATGTCACCTCGGCATTATCCAAGGGCATATCTGTAAGATCTTGTCTAGGTAAAGCTAACTGTTCAATTTCCTGCAGACAGCTGTGTGGTGTGCCCTCCGCAGGAGTTGGAAGTAATGTTGATGGATTCAATGTCGTACATCGTTCAATTGTCATATGAGGTTGGCTCAGCAGTACAGTCATACATGAAAGATGTCTAGCAGGAGAAAGGTATGCCATTTTCTCTTGCAGTAAAATTATTGCAACTGCATGAGGCACTCTCAATGTGAGAGGGTGGAATAACACCACTGAGGCCGAAGCCTGTACTGCCATTGCGGCTGCAACTACTGCTTGTACACAGTGAGGCACCACTGGGTCTAACTGTGATGAATAGTAGGCTATAGGGCGTTGCTTGTCCCCATGTTGTTGCGTCAATACTGACGTCATATATCCTTGCTTACAATCTATGGTCTGAAAGAACCGTTTGTGATAATTTGGAAGTCCTAAAACTAATGAAGAAGCTATCAACTGCTTCAACCTGCAGAAAGCCGTT
Organism: Protopterus annectens; assembly: GCF_019279795.1. Classification (NCBI taxonomy): domain Eukaryota; kingdom Metazoa; phylum Chordata; order Ceratodontiformes; family Protopteridae; genus Protopterus; species Protopterus annectens. The sequence continues at coordinate 278,800,397 of NC_056726.1, read as the reverse complement.
TCTGCTTCAGTTGTCCATTGTAAAATATCTTGTGCTGCCATTGGTGTCTTATATATCAAATCAGTCAGTGGAGCAGATTCCAAAGCATAATTTGGTATCCAGCTCCGACAAAAATTAGTTGTACCTAAGAAAGACATCATTTCTTTCTTGGTTGTTGGTTTGGGTGCTTGCAAAATCGCTGTTTTTCTTTCCTCATCTAGTATTCTACCTTCATTGGTTATTACATATCCTAGGTATCTAACTTGTTTTCTCCAAAGTTGTAACTTACTTTTGTTTACTTTGTGTCCTTGTGTTGGTAAAAATTTCAATAATGCTACTGTATCCTCCCTGCACTGTTGCTGGGTGGGGGCTGCTAGCAAGATGTCATCTACATAAAGTAGAATTTGACTACCTCCCGGTGGGGTAAATCCTGCCAGGTTGCTAGCCATTTCTTGTGCAAAAATTGTTGGGCTCTCACAATATCCCTGTGGTAGCCGAGTATATGTATACCTTTTACCCTGAAATGTAAATGCAAACCAATACTGACTATCAGGATGTATAGGTATTGAAAAGAAAGCATTGCTAATATCTACCACAGAGAAATACTTCTGTTGTGGTTCTAAATCATTTAACAAAGTATGTGAGTCTGGCACCATGGGTGCTCTAGGTATTACTGCATTGTTTACAGCTTGTAAGTCTTGTACCATCCGCCATTCCCCATTTGCTTTTTTAACAGGAAATAGGGGTATATTACATGGTGAATCAGGAGATTCTACCAGTACTCCTTCTTTGAGTAATGCTGCTATTATAGGCTTAATTCCTATTTCTGCATCCTTTCTCAAAGGGTATTGTCTTTTCTGTGGTCTGAAAGCTGACTTTGGGGTTATTGTAACTGGTCCTGCTGTTCGAATAAGTCCTACATCTGACTTGCCTGTTGACCAGAGAGTTGTTGGAATTTCACATAAGTTCTTTTCTTCTTCTTCTAATAAAAATGCTAATCAGCTGTCCTCGCTAGATTGCAAGTGTACAGCTGGATGTGTCTGTGTCAACCAATTCAGTTTTTGTTTTTGTATCCCTTGTTCTGATAGTTCTAAATCAGTCTGTTTCTCCCATCTTGTTACTTTTTCTCCTAAATCTGCCCATTTGACACTTTTGTTCTTTGTCAAGCTGATATGTGGCAACCGATTTGATCTATACAATGCAAGGAATTCTTGAGGTAATGAACAGCTAACTACACTGTTCCCCTCAGCATCCCAGTACAAAGTACGCAAAATCAATCTAGTTGCATGATTTCTAAACAGTTCTTGCTCATACTCTCTATCAGGTCCTGGTATAGTACAGTAGTATAGAGTACAGTGTAACAAATGCTGACGATCAGTGTCCAGAGAGGGGGCTTTACTGATGGCTACATTCATCAGCTCCTCGGTCACTGCCCCTGGACCAGTCGTGACTAGGTCCTGGCTGTACCAATAAAAGGTTTCACCCTCCGATCGCACTACAAAGGTATCCATTTGTCTCTGTGCCTCCATACCTTGTACAGTTGGAACTACTGCTATGCCAAATATCTGCATAAGGTCCCTGCCCAATAGGTTTACTGGACACTTTGCAGACACAACTATTTTACTTCTCTGGGTCATACCTGAAACAGGGTCAGTTATTGCTATATCATGGGAAAGTGATTCCCTGTATAGCTGTCCATTTGCAGCTTTTACTAGTATATAATCAGGTGATTCAGAATGTTCTGGTAACTTGGAGGGGTGTATCAAAGTCCATGACGCTCCTGAGTCACACAGGAATTTGGCTTCCCTTCCCTCCACCAGAAGTGTAACTTCCAGTTTCGTATCCGCTAAGTAGAGCTCTAAGCTCAATAATGCTAAGTCCAAAATTTCACTTTCTTCATCCTCCGTATCTATTTGCACTTCCTCTACTCCTTCTATCACATTTACATTTGCTTTTTGTTTCTTACCTTTTCCTGATGATTTCTGACTTTCACTTGATGTATCCTCACTATCATATAGTCAGTCCTCATCTCCTTTATCTTCTGTAATTACCTTTTTGTTTTGCCTACAATCCCTTGCTAGATGCCCTTTTTTCCCACATTTGAAGCATTCACCTCTCTTTTTCCTCTCTTCAAAATCTTCTGATCCTTTATCAGACTGTTTGTTTCCCTGGGCATTCTTCTTGCCCTTTTTACCTGTCTGTAATACAAATACTTCAACTCCGTCTTCAGCAGTGAAGACTTGTGCCTTCTTTTTCTTTTTACTACTAAAATGTCTCTCAGCATGTCTAGCGTATTCGAGTAAGGCTTGTAGCCTCCCTGTTCGATGATCTATCATATGCTTCGTAATGAAACTACTAATAGGTGCAATGCAACCCTTCAAAAATGCATTTTTTAATTGTTGTTCATACGGGGAATCATTCGTTTGGTTCTCAGGAACCGACATACCGCTATGATTGTTAAAACATTCTAATAATCTAGCATAATATCCATCTATTGTCTCATTTTCCTGTTGTATGCATTGATTAATGCAAGTCCAGTCTGCTCTAGGTTTCCATTTCTCAGAGATTCGGTCTGTCAGACCTTTCACTCTGTTGTCTAACTCTGCGTCACTATGTAGGAGTGGCCTAAGTTCTGCATTACGAGGATTCCAGGTGCCACAAATCATGTGCCAATCTGGACCTATAATTTGTCTTACTACTTTTTCTACTTCTTCCCCATTCAAGTGGTAACTTAACCTCATGCCTTTTAAATCTTCTAAAAATTTTGTAAAATTAACTTTCGGATGGAGGATTCCCTCAGTAGCCTTCTGGATGTCTTCTGGTGTCCATGGTCTATATACTAAGAGTGTTGGGTCTTGCCCTTCCTGTCCTGCCTGAGGATTTGGAACTTCTATAAGTGGGCATATTTCTTCCTCACTCTCATCCTGTAGATTTCTCTCTATTTGGTATGATTCTGTGTCCCTATGTGTTTTACGTGTTTGGGACCTGGTCTCAATAGGATCTCTAACAAATGGTTGTGGTCTTACTGAAACTTCAGGATAACGCGGAGGTGGACCAGCCTGTCCACTCGCTTCATATCCTGAAAAGGGTATGGGAGGGGGCAAGGGAGGAGGAGGAGGAGCTGTAGCTATTACCAAGTTATTATCCTCTTTGTCTAAAAATAATGTTTTTGAATTTTTAAGCTTCTGTTCTCTACGATTTGCTTCCTCAATCCACCTGTGTGCTTGAGGAATGCCTAGTTGGCATTGCTTTTTTGCCTGACCTCCTGCATCAGATTTAAGCTGTTTAAGGAGTTTAACTAGTGAAGGTTTATCTAGTTCACCATCAAATTCATATTTATTAACCCATTTCGTATAATACCTAACGTTATCAGAACGTTGTAATTGCATGTACTTTGCGTCTTTGGTTAGGGGCGGATCTCGTGAGGTTTTTGTGCACTGATTACCCATGTAAAAGAAAATGTTACGTAACCCTTTTTTATCACGTGATATCAAGATCTTAGTTCCTGTTTACAGTTTATCTAGAATAACTGCCTACCTTATTCTGTTACCCTGATCTATGACCAAATATACAGTACTTCCTTTTGTCCCTGATCTGCAAAACAAATCTTGACAACAATATACTGTAACCTAGTCCCTGATCTAAAACAGAAAAAAGGCAAATTCTTCCTACCTGAGCCTCCGGTATTGAAAATCGTTCAAATTCCGCTCTTCGGCCACAGATCAGAAAGTGGCCAGCCTCTTTACACACGACAATTCAGTCGGAGGTCTTTTCACTCAAGAAGAACCATTTCGGTAACTTCTCCTGCACAGTATTCGACCACCGATACGCTCTGATCTGCAGCTTACCAAGGGAATTCCGTCTCGAAACGACCAAACTGTTAAATAAAATTCAGAATTCAATATGCAGGAGGTTCAGATTCAAAAGTTTACTAGTGTACACCAGGAGGCAAAAAACCATACAAGTACAGAATTTTGTCTGACATGAAACAGGAAGCACACAATTTTATATAGGTTTAACATTCAAGCTATGCCCACCTTGCTGACGTGATATGTCACAGGGCATTTACATCACTTTAGCTTACAATTCTTCATTCATTAAGTTTGCTGATGCTGTACATTTAAAAAAAACTTTTCCTTTAGATACAATATGGCCTTGCTATCCAGCTGGTCAGTCATAATGTCTTTCTGTAAAGTTATTTATTCAAGGTTTCATATCAGTTCGAATACAATAGCAGCTTCAGTCTTTTAATGCATGTCTTTGCTCTGTTACACTTTCTCACACAGCTGCGTGATAGCTAAGTAACACATATACAAGGCCATCTCATTCCGCCAGGAAAGAGTAGAAGATTTCATTATTTCACACATTTAATTTCCTGACCCAGCAGATAATCACTTGTGAAAAGCATAAACATTAAAACTTGCTAAGCTAGCATTCTGTCAGGGATCAGCTTTTGCTTCAAGCCACACTGCAGTTTCAAAACTACTTCACATTTAGACATGAATTAATTTTACTACTATATGATTAATAGAATAAAATGCATTATATACTACTTTGCTTTTAAACTAGCATTTCTCATGTATTCAAATACACATTTTTCTAACAAAAACAAAAATGTAAATAATATAAGAATTATATGTATCTAATAAATTAGATATTGTTGTATAACTAAAATTATATTTCTGCACAAAAATCCTTCTAAGGCAGAAATAAACATCACAACAGCATTGCTGAATAATAATGAAGCTAATAGAAACTGTACAAAGTAACCTTATTGAATGTAATTTAATTAGCTTAACTAAAAGTAGAAATAATTTCATTTTTTTTGAGAATCTGAACAATGTAATTTATCTTCAGCTCTTCAGCCCCTGCCTAATAAGATCTACAGACATCATATCCATATCTCTCAACTGTACAGATTTTTGCAGAATGTCCAGATTTTTGCCTCATATTTTTGGTGTGTGCCTCCTAAAATCTGTACTTTTCTGGCAAATAGCAGAAGATTGAAGTCATTAAATAATGATAAACATGTGAGTTTAAGACTCCACATTCTTAAGAAAATTCATGCTAATGCAAAACCTATTATTCTGTCAATTTTCTAAGTTTGTTAGAGCAATATTTAAAATCCGTCCCTATTTGCCCCCCCCCCCCCATCATTTTAGGCTTTGTCCAAATTTTTTGGTCTAAGAGGTTGAGAGGTATGATCACACCTGACTTTGTACATATAATAATTCACTCTAAGCTTGCTATAGTTTACATTAAAGGAATTTCCTCTTAATAACGACCCTTGGCAAAATGCATGTCTTTATGTTTTACATTGCATTCAATAGAAACAGAATTGCCAATGATAGTTTTACTAATGTGTTTGCTCCCAAAACAAAAACTGCAGCTCACATTATGAGTAGTGATGTGTTGCCTTTAAAGTACTTCTCTAATAATTTGCTTAAACACATGAGTTAAACATATGGTGTTTCTCGCTAATTATATAAAACACTTCTGTAACTGCCTTTTGGTACAAAGATTTGACTCTATGAATAAAGTGAAATCCATCCAGTCAAACTATTGTTCGAGAGAGATGAATGGTAAACCCCATAGAGTTTTAAAATTGTTAGGCTGTAGATCTTTAAAAGAAAAAAAGAAAGAAAGGGGGTGGGGATTGGCATAATGGTTAAGGTGTTTGCCTCATAGACACAAGGTACAGTTTTCAATTCTCCCCTTTGAAGGGAAATTGGCTAGGCTTAAAATGGCCTGCAAGGGAAGCTGGCCTAGTACTTACCTATGAACCTAAAAAAAATGTCACTAGCTCTTCATTATGTTTTAAGCCTTCTTTACTATTAGAGAAGTGTGAGCTAGTTTACTCTCCTACGAGGTTGGATATGTTCGTGATTTCAGCTATGCTGTGTCTTCTTCCAAATAATGAGCTTTACAATCTAATAATGTATTACAGACACCAACTACATGTCAAAAACAACTATAATGTAAGTATTTATGTTTTTTATTTATGAATCAGACCAAGTTTAGAGAATCTTATTGTGTAGGTTGTGTTTCCATAAGCACAAACCTGTGTTTCAAAGAAAGCAGACATTTACTTTGTTTTGGTTGTCATGGTCACCACCCTAGGGAAAAAGTGTGCAATTTATACATTCTCATAAATCTGAGCTGAAAGGATCGTGATTCTAAGCATACAATGTGTTCTAACAAAGAAAATAGTGTAATGCTTTGTGTATTTAAAGATAAACAGTTTGGTGAAGACATATTTTATAGAGCTTGTGACTGAGCTAGGATGAAAGATTGACAGCAAACTGCTTCTCAGAACTTTACACCGTTTGTTAAATGGATTTACCATGTTATTCCTTGTTTAGCTGAGAAGCCATTAGTAAATTAAGCAATATGTTTAAAAATAAAAGTTTGTTCTAAGTAAATCAAAAATGACAAATGAATTTACATTTTATTAAGGAATATTTCAAGATAATAAACACGGTTTTCCTATATTTAGAAGAAAGTGAACATTACAAGGGCTACAAATCTATATGAAATAAATGTTTTAAAGATATTTAAATCTATAGATTTCACTACATAAGTAAATATGATTAAAAAAACCTAGATTTATGGAAGTGTGATTGTTTTAACTATGTTAGGAACAGGTAACATTGCTTTAAATTATATACAGAAATATAAGTGAGAGGGATATCTAAATCATTGTGTCTGAGAAAGTAAGTAAAGTGAAAGGTACTGTAAAAGTTTAAACAAGAGATCATACCTTAGTTGAAAATTTGAGAGATTTAGTGGTTTCTACATTTTTTAGTTCAGTTCTTAGTTTCTTCTTTCTTACTTCAGTCCAAGTATTTTTTCTCCAAAGTAGTAGATGTTGACCAGTCCATTTCTTCAGGAATTGAAATTATATTGTTGTTTTTGATGAAAGAAGAAGCTTCCTCAAGATAATTGAACATTCTTCATGTCATTATTGTAATAAATTCTGATTTTGGCAGGATAGACAAATTGTGCCTTTATTTTATTTTGTTTGAGGAGTTTCACCAGAGGCCAGGTTTTCTTTCTTAGTTCTAGTACCCTTGAAGAATAGTCATTGTCAAATATTATTTGACATTGTTTCTATGTTAAAGGACTTCTCCTCCACGCTGACATAAGAACCCATTCTTTGTCCACAATGGATTTCGGAGGTGCATTAGGTGAGGATGGTAATGGTTTTCGAATGTGTGCTCTCTATTCCATTAGATAGTCCTTCTTTTAGATTTAGTATTTCAGGTAGCCAAGAGTTTAAGAATAAAATTATATCCTCAACTTCATATTTTTTTGGAAGACCAACGATCCTTATATTAGTTCTTATTTCTCTGTTTTCTAAATCATCTACTTTATTTATTAGCCAGTTATTCTGTTGCAGAAGTTAATCACATTGTTTGCATCTTCTTTGAGTCTCCCATCGATGTCATTCAGAGAGGTTTCAATATCTAATAATTGTGTTTGTTGTTGTTGAAGAATTTCCTTGAAGACATCAGTTTGTTTTTGGCAATTTTCTTTAATGTTTTCTAGATTTTTCAGTGACTTTTTCCATTTTCAAAGATAAATCATGCAGATTAGCCGACATCAGCTGGATTTCCATTTTCAGTGTAGTGTCAGAATGGGAGTTTTTTGAGTTGTTCATTTCCACACAGTTGAAGTAATCTCCAGGTTATTTTGACAGGAAAATTTCCAGGTATTTCTTTCAAAGTTGGTAATCTTATAGTTTAGAAGTTCTTTTATAAGATTTTTCAATTTTGTTTGAAAAAAATAATTATTTTCCTGATTTCTAGTATGAACTTGTGGAGCTCAGAAAAGTTGCTGTATCAGTTGGCCATCTAGGCTCCGCCCCCCCACCAACTGTACAAATAATCCTTCATCTTCACAATCAGATTTTTCACTGGCTTGAACTTCCAAAACAATCATAGTATCAGTGCCTTCTCCTGACCTCTCTTCCTGCATACAAACTGTCTCCTACTTTCCCCTCAAGATGTTTTTCTTTTTCTCCAGTTTCTTCTTCACTCAGTCTCTTGTTCTCCTTTCTCATGCATGTTTCCTTTTCCCCTTCTTTTTTCATTTACTATTTGCTCTTGACAGTCCATGCAAAAGTGTCCCTTTTTTGCACAACTTGCATTCAGCCACACATCTTCTTGCTGTATGTCCCTTCTCCCCACACTAGTTACTGGCAAGTGTATCACAAAAATATCATTATCATTCCTCAGTTTCAAATGTTAAGTCACAACAAGTCTCTGTCTCTATATGTATAAAATACTAAATTTCTTGGGCTTTAAATCCCAGAAGAGTTACCAAATTGCCCCATACATAATATCTGTCTATTACAGTCTTCTTTTTTTTTTTTTTTTGTTCTTAGTCACACAGCTTGACCTTTTCTTCTTTTTAAAAATAGATTTACTTATAGTTTCTTGCTGTTCTTCTTTTTTGGCCTGCTGTCACTGCAGCATAAGTTTTAACTGTTAAGTTTACTGCTGCCACATCACTTGCTTCCTTCTACATATTACCATCCTCAGCACTTCAGTAAAAGTTATCTGCCATCTTACCTCATGAAACAGCAGAACTGTCACCTAAATCATCCTGCTCAATTATTTTCAACAGAACATTGTCTGGAAACCCTCTTGACACCAGTTCTGTTGTCTACACCACTTCAGTGGACTCACTTACTACTTCATTATCCATTGAAACAGCTAAACACTGCTCATTTGTATCATCCGCCACACATGAATCTTTATATCTGCAGTCTGATACTCTATATCAAATAAGTTTACTCCAAATTCTCATTTTCCGACTGCAAACTTTACATAGTTTTTTCTCTCCTTCTCCTTGCTGCTGCTTCCCTTAGGCCTCTTTGTTGCTGCTGCAGGAGCCCTCCAGTGACATCTAGCAGCCAGGGGCGGCTCATGGCATCGGACTGCCAGACTGCAGCCCCCTCAGCTAAAAAAAAGAAAAAGTACCTTTTTGTGTGACGGACTACAGTAGCACAGTATTATTTTAAAATTGCTTTGTTTTTGTCTCCGAGTCCCCAACTCAGCAAGTACGCGCATGTGCACTTTAACCACCTCGGGTTGCGGCGGTTTTAAATAAAGATTTTTTTGTTTGTTTTTATTGCAGCCCAGTGGGCTAATTAAGGCATCATTGTGATGCCGAGCAGTCTAACCACATAAAATTGGACGGGGCTTGGACTGCGACTTCCGCAGGTACGTACATGATGTGCTTGCTGGGCTAAATGCTGCTGATTGGTTGTCGCTCTCTTCCAGGGCTTTATGTGCTGGGAAAAGAGCGAGAATCAAACAGTAAGTCAGTTGTGGATTCATGACTGAGTCAGTCACATGGGAAGGACCGATACTTATTTATTAATAAATTTGCCATTGGACTTTGATTTTTTTTTTTTGGGTGGCCTAAATATTTTGTCAGCTGTGCAGCCTGTGCTGAAGAACAGAAGAAGAAAGAACTGAAGAAAGAAGAAGAAGAAAGAAGTTAGAAGAAGAACAGAGTGAAGGTGCAGAAGTAATTGTTTGCATGCTGATGTTAGCATTTATCTGTAACCTTGAGACCATGCTTCCTATAACAGAAGGTAGGAATGCCTAGAGTTGTTTAGACTGGAATGGGGGTACTAAATCTTAGTATAAAGGTAATTAATTTTGTTATGAAATGGAAACTCGGGCTTTATCTAATGACAGCATTGTTATAATCAGTTGGCAACTGTAGAACTAATTTTATTTATGTGTCCATAAACCTTTTCTGGTTGATGGGGAGAGTCCATGCTTAAACTTGTCCTGGTTGAAGAAAGTCCAACCTTAGTTGCAGTTTAAATCAAGCTGTGTATTTCTCTACAGTGCAGCTTTCAGTAGAGTTGCTAATGCAACATGGTCATCAGGTGTTACCCTGTGTGCATTGTAATTCTTATTTTCTTGATTTGGATTTAAGGGAGAGGGAAGCTTGCATATCTTTTCTAAACCTAATCTCTTGCTTGCATCGGTAGAGAAATTTGTCTCCACCTGCATGAAATGAAGACTTAGTGTCTTGTGCTTATTTTTGGTATAGGGATTAATGTTACGATTAGGGGTTATAGTTTAGTGTTTTACATAATCCCAAATTAAGGGGATGGCAGCACAAATGATGTAATCCTTAGTGTATGTAGTACATCTAAGTGGCATTTTTGCAGATTATTTTAGCCTTGCAGTATAGAGAATTAGTGATTTGTTGTGCTTGGGGGAATTGTGCTTTAGATGAAGTGCTAGCATAATAGTGTAATACATCAAAGGGCAGAATGTAACTTCAGAAGTGGGGAATGTGGTATATGAAGACCTTTTCTGTAGAAAAAGCAAACAGAGAGAAGAGTCAGTAAGTCAGAGAAAAGAAAGAGCTCCAATCCTTCCTAACTTCAGTTCATGACGGAAACGGACACAGTCACTCTTTTTTTAACACTTCTTAAACTGAGGTAGGTGTCCGACTCCTAATACCTGTGCAGTAATCTTTTAAGCAATTTATCTTGAGCTTGTTTCTTGCAGCAGGTCTTTTTTGGATAAGAAACGTAGTGGTATGTTGCTCTGACTGTTTTGCACAGGGACCTTGGCAGTAAAATGTATGGTGGTAACACGGCATTTTATTCTAGCAACTTTACAAGATTATGCAAGCAATGTTTAATGTGTCCCTGTTTTTTGGCCTTTTGACCCCCTCAATAAATTTGGCTTTTTCCAGATTTCTTGTGCTGCGAAAGTTGAGATGCAATTGAGTATTGAGTAGATTTTACAAGGAGCTGAGAGCTGCAGGGGAAGAGAAGTTTAGTGCTGCTTATGCTAAGTCAACTTATATTGTTAATAGCACAACAGGTTGTGTACTTGCTTTTGATGCAGAAGGTTGTTGGTTCTACTCCCACATGGGGTGAATGCTGCTGTACTGAAAGTTAAGATACTAACTATGAGCCTGTTATCAGTTTGCCATCCATTTCCTATTGCAATATTACTAGCTTATCATTTTTAATGTAATATAGGCAATTTATTCCTCAGGGGCATCAGACGCTTTATTTTTCGATGAAACCATGAAATATAAAGGTGGCTGCTAGCAGCAACCTCTTCATTAGTTACAGATTTATTTAATGTGGAATTATTTAATGACTTTTTACTTCAGAGATTGTGCATATTATAATGGTGGACTGTAGAATTGTGCATATTTACTGATAATGGTGGACTGTAGAATTGTGCATATTTACTGATAATTGTGGACTGTAGAAGTTTGAGTAGACTTTTATGATGGAAATGTTCTGAATTGGAAAGTTTTGTCATTATTGGTGCATGTGTTTTGTTTCATTGTTCATGTTCAAAGCAGTAGGAAGGTGTATCAAAGAGCACATGTATGTTTCATATGCAAGGGGGCTATGATTTGAAAACAGCCCAGAATTAATCTTTATCTTCCACTGGCAAAATGTATTTTCTTTGAATGTGGGTTTCAATGCTGTTTCAATGAATGTGAGTTTCAAGGGTAGAGAAGTTTTAAAAATTGTCCTTATTTTTGGGCCTTTGTCCCACTTCTATGTATGGCTTTGTCCAGATTTCTTGCTCTGAGATTGAGAGGTATGACAAATGTGTCAGGGCCATCACAGTCAGCCAGAGACATTTCAAATTGTGACATATTTGCTGCGCCCCACTCCCCCATGTAGTGACTCTGGATGTGTCGAAGCAAGGCAAGGAGTAGTTATGCAGTGTAAATGTGCAGAGTACCCCCCCCCCATCCAAGGTAGACACAAGTACTAGAGTGGCTTTTCATCTGTCCTTGATTTTTGCAGAATGGTCTGGTTTCTGTCATATTTTATGTACTGTTGATTAATGTTTATTACTCAAAGTGCCTGTTGCTCTGTGTTTAAGTAGCAATACTTTAATGACCATCAGGTAAGCTTGGCTGAGATCGTAAGATGCAAGTAAGCTTTAATAAGCATACTGTTAAAGAATTGCCAACATTGAAAGCCTTTCTGTTGTTGCCATGTAGAGAATACATAACTAGATAATGTACAAGCCTTGGGTATTAAAATGCATATGACAGTGTTTGTAATAAATGACAGGATTACATTATTTTAAGAAGCACATTACACTTGGAGACTTCAGTCATCTCTGCAGGCTTTACCCGTAAACTAAACAGAATGCCAATCGTGTGGTCCATAAACTGTACAGTAATCCTTTTAAGCAATGTATCTTGAGCTTATTTCTTGTTTGTTTTTCATTTTTCACTTTGATCATGTTTTCCCCATGAAACAAGTAGATAGTTGTCAGGCAGCAGGTCTTTTTTTGGGTAAGAAACATTGTTACAAGTAGGGGCATCAGAGATTTCTACTTTCAGTATGTTACTTGGTACTTTAATAAATCTTCTACATTTCATTTTGTCTTGATTGGACTCTCATAATGACGGTTTGGCACCCAGGGCAGTGTATTTGGTTAGTTTTTGTGGTTTTGAGCATAGCTCCTCCCCTTTCTAGTTGGTCACACCCCTTCACATTGACCCCACCCATTCAGCTGTCTCCTGCAGCCCCCCTTTGATTTGAAGTCACCAGCCGCCACTGCTAGCAGCTCCAAAGTGTAGGGAATTTCTCTGATGTCCTGATCAAATTTCCCCTAGTAGTATAAATACCACCTTGGGTCTCCCCTAAAAAGAAGCCACTAGCCAAATAGGATTAACCAGTCAACAAAAGCTAAAAAAAGTTTAGGAAGTAATTATGAATGCGTTATATAATATAGCATGCACAAGACATGTAGCATAAGCAGTGGGATAATGAGTAAAAATACAATATGAAGACATGCAATAAGATACATCTACAAATGTGTTGTATAGTGACTAAGTGAGGGTTACTGTCAGCAGCATGTTACCTAGATGCGATTTAGTTGGTTAGCTTTATGTGGCCAATATCATAACACTTATAGTCATCTTGGTTCTTCAGTAGCTGTTTGAGTTGGAGTGTGAAGAAAGAGTAATTTGATATTTCAGTGATATTTTCTGGCAGGGTTTGCTATAGCTTGAGTGCTAAAATGCCAATGCTGTGGTCAGAGCAGAGAAGTTTAATTGCAGGAATTTGGAGTATTTGACCTCTCCTGGCATGGCTCCTTAATTTATAGGCTGGTATTACTCTGATGAATTTCATAGTGAGTAGGAATGGGATGCCTTTATAAAGTAGTTAAAAGAGGCAGGGGCCCAAAATTATGATAAATCTACTTTCTACAGGTAGCCATTTAGCTTTTGAAAGGATAACACAGTGATGCTCTTGTCATGGGGAATTGGCAATCAAGAAGTATGTTTGAGTTGGAACAGAATTATGTTCTGTTGTATTTTTGTTAGAGGCTTTGAGAAAGTAATAATCCATATTCTATCTAAGGCAGAAGAGGGCCTTTTCCAATGGCTGATCAGACTGGTAGAGAGAGGAACTGGAAGAGTTTTTTTACACCAAAATAGAAGATTGTTAACTTTGAACCTGATTTTCTAAAGTTCTTCTGAAAGTAGAGGGACTGATCAAGCCAAATGCTTAGATATTTAAACAGTGTTGTCCCTATGCACTTATTGAACTGATGTGTAATGCTGGAACATTTTGCTGGTGTCATGCTTGTGCTGAAGATCATGGCATTACTTTTTGGCTGTGAGACACTTGTTAATGTCTTGAAGGTATTTATGGACTTAACTTTGTAGGTCATGGAGACTGGGTTTTGATTTGTAAATGACAGACTATAGGTGGAGCTGCATTTGGTTTAGGTCAAATGATAAACAATTAATGAAGATGGAAGAGAGTAGATAGGCCAGTAAAAAGTCTTGAGGGGCATTCATTTGAGAGATGACTATGTTATAATGGGAAGTTTCCATTTTTATTATAAAAATTTTGTTTCTAAAGAAGTTTTAGAACCATTGTGTGGCCTGTGGGCTGATTTCAATGTCTATAAGATGTGATAGCAGGACTAAGTGATCAACCGTATCAAATGATAAAATTAGTTCAATAAAGGTGGCACCTGTTAAGTTTCCCTTACATGTGCTGTGTAGAATTTTATCTGTCATGGTCTATGGTGTGGTCATGGTACTATTCTCAGGACAGACTTCATGTTGATTATTGGACAGTCGAAGATATTTCTAAATATAGGTAGTGATTTGGTCAATGAAATTTAAAGATTTTGTCTAGTACGTGGTCAAAAGAAACTGGTCTGAACTGATTTGTATTAGTTGGCTTTTTTTACACACATGCAGATTTCCAGATTAAGGGCATAGTGTGTGTAGTCAGACAGGAGTGGCAAATGTGAGTTAGAGGGACAATTATGTAGTCCATTCAAGGATGTAGAGACCATGAACAGAGATTGTCTGAGCCAGCGCATGAATCTACAGGTAATTTGTTTAGTGGAAATCTTCAAGAAGTAGAAGGGAGGTAGGTATTCTGGAAGGCTGGAGTTGTTTACAGGAACTGGATAAGGACAAGAGTGTTGTAGGAATATTTATAATCTTTTTTAAAAAGTCAGAGGGAGATAGATTGTTGGATATACAAGGAAGGGTGCATTTAGTGGAGGTCTTTTTTAGTAGGGCTCTGCCTATAAGGTTATTTACATCTTTCCAGAATTTTTTTTTAGCTTAGTGTAGAAGAAAAGATTGTGTAGATGTCAGATATTTAGTATTATGCTGTCAAATGCCTTGTTTTCATGCCTTTGAAGAACTTAATTGCAGGTATTATGGTGACAGTGTGTGCCCTAGTATTGCAAGTATTATGACAACAGTATAATGCCTTGTATTGCAGTTATTAATATGACAATGTGCTACATTTTATTTCAGGTTCATAGGTGTATACTAAGCTAATGACCACTGGGGCCTTTATAAGTGTAGCCATACAAACCAAAGGTATCCCACATGTTATTGTCCCTTAGGGATTATTTTAAGGAGTATATGTTAGTAAGGGTATGATATAATGTCTGCCACTGTTCATTAGAGATATAGGTGTCAGACCAGGGGTAAAGCTCCCATCCATTGGTCCAGGTTGCATTTGAATACAGTTAGGGAAGGGATCTGCTTTACATGGATAGAAACCCTGATCCAGAGGATGAGGATTCTTTAGATACATACCTGTCCCTCAAACATGTCCTACTGAAGTCACAAAACAAACTTTAAATCTATAGATCTAGTATTTTTCATGCAATTCATTTTGTGGATATGCAAAAGGTCCATCAGAATGGAGTCCAAGGATACTTTGTATGCTAGACATAAATCACCTCCCAGTAGTCTGTAGAAAACAGAGGATAGAGACAGAGCTTTAAGGTAATCTGCAAAGGACATTGTGTTTACACCTACATTCCTTTTGTGAGGAACCTCTGTGGGCATTCCAGTTATTGCATGTACCTAGTCAGGCACATACCGAAGGGGGCATTATGCTCAATGATGGGTCTGATGGTGGTCGAGTACAGTCTCATGATGACTTCCCTGGACCTAGATGTCATGAACTTACTTATAAGTTGAGTGACATAGAATGAGTTTCTTAAAGCCTTAGTCACATGCTGGTTAAAAGCCATGTTGCTGTGTACACAAGTCCCCAAATCCCTGACTAGTATGTCTACTTTTAGGGGTGTTTTGTCAATGGAATAGTTTCCCTGGGTGGCTGACTTCCCAAAAAGTAGTACTATGCATTTTTTGGCACTGAGTTTTAAGATGTGGCTTTGGCACCAGTCATTTGTTTGTGTTAGACCTTCCTGTAAGATGTTAGTACCTTGGGATGTTTCTACAATTGCTCTTAGCTTGCAATTATCTGCAAACCTTTATGTCAGAGGTCCTTGACATTGGCCTTAACTTCCAAAAAAATAGAAGCCAATGAGCAGACCCAGCACAGAGTTATTATAATGATGGTGTCAACTGCCTTGTATTACCAGTATTACAATGGCAATGTACTGCATTGCACCACAGGCAATATGATGATGGTGTATGACCTTGTATTAAAGGTAATATGATGGCATTATACTGCCTAGCATTACAGGTAATATGATGACAGTATGGTGTTGTATCACAGGTAGCATGATAAGAGTGTACTGCCTTATATTACAGGTAATATGATGACAGTATTGTATTGTATCACGGGTCGCAATTTTAACACTCTACTGCCTTGTATTACAGGTAATATGATGACAGTATGGCATTGTTTCACAGGTAGCATGATAACAGTGTACTGCCTTGTATTACAGGTAATATGATGACAGTATGGTATTGTATCACAGATAGCATGATGACAGTGTACTGCCTTGTATTACAGGTAATACGATGACAGTATGGTATTGTATCACAGGTAGCAATTTTAACACTCTACTGCCTTGTATTACAGGTAATATGATGACAGTATGGCATTGTATCACAGGTAGCATGATAACAGTGTACTGCCTTATATTACCAGTAATATGATGATAGTATGGCATTGCATCACAGGTATCATGATAACAGTACACTGCCTTGTATTACAGGTAATATGATGACAGTATGGTATTGTATCACACATAGCATGATAACAGTGTACTGCCTTGTATTACAGGTAATATGATGGCACTGTACTGCCTAGTATTACCGGCATTAAGATGATAGTGTACTGCTTTTTATGTCAGGTATTATGATGACAGTGTATTTCTTTGTTACAGGTACTATGATGACAGTGTACTTCCTTGTTACAGGTAATATTATAACAGTGTACAACCTTGTATTACAGGTAATATGATGACAGTGTACTGATTTGTATTACAGGTATTATGATAGAACTGTACTGCCTTGTATTGTAGATAACATGATGGCACTGTACATCCGGCAACCTCAAGACTCTATACATTCAAGGTTACTGGTTCATGTTATACAGAACATTTAGTTTATTTAGCTATCTGCCTGGAATGTAGTGGTTTTTATGTAGGAAAAACAGATAGGCAGTTGAGGAACAGAATTAGGGAGCATGTGTACCAAATCAAAATAAAATCAGAAGTGAATGCCTTGTCCAAGCATGTCCTAAAGGAAGGGGCTAAACATAGTTTTAAGTTTATGATTTTAGAAACCAATTTACCTAGTAGGAGAGGGGGGGGGATATAAGGAATCGAACTGAACAGTTAGAAGCAGACTGGATAATTAGATTGCAAGCACACATCCCCCCAGGATTGAATGACAAGATTCCTTTAAAGCCCAAGTTAAAAAGTAGAAAATTTAAATGTTAGATGTAAGATTATATTTTACATGAGATATATTTTATTCTCTATATATGTTTGTGTAAACTTTATACTAATTTTATATATCAGCTCTGTTATATGATTTTATATGAAAGCAAACATTTTATTGAAGTCACAGAATTCACTGCAGCCTATGTGAATGGCTTCATTTTCACAAACTGATTTTTTACTAGCAGAGTTAATTGTTTAATTGTTTGATTAATTATTTATGAGTGTGTATATAAAAGTGAAGTCTTTCTTAGTTTTATCATGGTCTGAAGAAGCTGTAAAGCGAAAGTGCTCACCTCCTTGTTATTAATAATAAAAAGCAGTCTTTTATATATCATTCTACAACTTTGTTTTCTTGTAAAAGAAACTGATGTTGTTGGAATATTGGTCTGAATAGACATTTGTAGCACAGTTTATGCTTGTGTTTTAAAAGCAACCTTGCTTTTTTGGAAAGGAAACTGCTTTTGTTGGAATATTGGTCTGAACAGACATTTGCAGCATAGTTTATGCTTGGAACTCATAAACTGCCTGGGTGAGTCTTGCACAGTACTTGTTTACATTTACAATTTATGACATTTTTATTGGAACTGTGCAGGCACCTTTGCTTTATCGTGGTGTTTTTCGTTACTATTTATATATATAATATTTAAAATGTGTTCCTGATTTTAAGCCATTATTTTTTGCTTTGCCTAGAATTATTGAATAAAGAATTTGAGAGTTATATTATTTGGTATCCTGCCACTATTTACAAATTCCTGAAAGAGAAAACCATCACTTAAGATCAGGTGCATCTGACCATAACATCTCAGGAAAGCACTGAGAATGGTTGCTGTTGGCTGCTGATCTCTAGCATTTGCCTCTCTCTTGTTCATTCACTGATCACCAGCTTTGTCTTAACAGGCCCATATCACACAACCCTGTTTAGGATAAAGCACATAACTAAAGACTGAATGGTCTTTGTCTGCTCCTAATTTCCCCCAACCAGCATCAGCTTTTATGGGGACCTCCACACACTAAAGGATAATTAGAGGGGTGCCCTGCAACCTCAGGTATTGTGAATGTTTAAACCTGGCTATGATGTCAGTTTTAGTGGAGAGAATGCCCACCAGCAGGATTTAAATAAGCCAAAGGCACTATGCCAGTGGTGAAACATTTTATGAAATTATTATGGCTGCTATTTGACAAAGCACTCTTACTACAACCAGGGATATATCTGAATTTTAAAGGAAAAGAAATAGTTCCAGTCTTAAGAATTCTTCATCCAAAGAGTTATTATTACCCACACAATATTGTGCATTAGCTTTGGTTGGTTTAACGAACGTGTAAAAATATACCAAGATAAAATAACTTGAAATGGGTGAGGGCTCCCAGTTGTAATGGCCCCTAGTGACCACAGGGTTTGCTGGTGCCTAAAACCAGTCATATCCATATGGCATATACACAGATCAATAGGATAGGATTACGCAGTACTGGAGGAATGCACATATATCTTAATGCAACAGAGAAAAATACATCTTTAGCAGTGTTGTCTCTGCAGTCCAGCTCTGATAGTGTTCCTGGAGAAAACAGATAGCTGTTTAGTTTCTTCAGTTCAGATACTCTACTGCATATCTTTGGTTACATCACTGTATTTTTCAGCAGCTTACTACCCTCTTGATATGTCTGGCTTGTTTTCCCTGTAACTGTAGGCTGCATCTCTGTATTGTGTACTCATGTGTTACATTTTTTGCTGACTGTTGTGTGTCTGTTGCATGGTCTATTAATGCTTAGACTCACTGATGTGATAGCTAAGGGTTTTATTTTGTATTTATTTCTCCAATTATGCTATTGTTTATTAGGAGTAATGTGCTACTTGGGAAGTTTCTCTTACTCTTTTTTTTTTATTTGTTCCTGTTGTACTTTGTATTATTTACATATATGTAGATTTCAAGCATAACACATGGTTTATTATGCTTAAAGAAATACAATAGCTCAATAGTTTAAAGGCTAATTGTTCACCTACAGTAAAGCAGGCCTGAAACCACATCATATATAAGGAACAATTCTATCTGGCAAAAGAGAGATGTCAGTGAGGGTTGATGCTGGCTTGCCTAAACTCTAGGGAAACGGTAGTTTATTCCCACCACAGCAGTTCCATCTAGGAGAAGATATGGAAGTACGGCCCCCGCTTTAAGAATTCAGGTGGTACAAGCTTGCCAAAGAGTACTCAGTGTTGTATCTGGGAATTGTTAGTATAAGAAGTAGTGCACCAGCATAGCATGCATTCAGCCATGCTTTACTAACCAGCATGGATTGCTAGAATCATTATATCAATCTACTTCTCCCCACTAAATAATATCTGTGGTCTCCAGCTGTCTCCTCCTTCTCCAAGTGTCCTTACATACTGGGAGATGAAAGAATAAAGGGGATGATAGGAGGTGATGGTTTGGTGCTTGTGGAAGAAACAAGAGGCCAGAGTAAAGAAAACTTACCAGAAACACAGGGAAGGCTACCTGTGTGCCACAATGCATCCACCATATCATCACCATCACATCATCACAACATCACAATGACATCACAACATCACAATGCATCACATCACAAACAACATCACAATGCATCACAACATCACGATGCATCACCATATCATCTCTGACACAAAACAAGGAAATGGCAATTAAGATACTGCTGAATCCAACAGCAAACTGCCTACACTACACCTTAATGTTAAAAGCTCAAAAAAAATCTCACAAATACAGTTCCCATTGGCAATAACTCTAATCATTTTTTGTTTGTTTGTTTTTGTTTCTTGAAATACTGTTCAGCTATTTAATTAAAAATAATGTGATACAGCAGATATTGTGGACTTCTTAACAGGTAATAACAAAACTGAAAAAAATGTGACAACTTCAGAAAATCATAGTAATTGCTAATCAAAAGTCACAATCCCCAATTTCAGGCAACCTTGAGGCAGTGGTTAAAGCCAAAACTGTCACAGTAAACACTCAGATTATGGTTTACTATTTTATTAAGTAAATGTTGCACTGATGCTTTGGACATTTAATACAGGCCATATTGTGCACATTTTTCTGCTTTTATATTCCTTAATACTTCTTTCCCTGAAAAGGCAGAAAGTCATTAACAAAGAAAGAGCCATTTAGCAAAACTCAGAACACCTCAGCCAAATAATGAAAGAAGGACATACCAAAGAGCAACCCATAAGCTTTAAAATTAATAAAAAAAGATTAAATAATAGTCCCACATGTTGCCAAGATGTTACTTTTTTTTTTTTTATTTTACATTTGTTGACCGGGAAAGTCCGACTAGGTTCCACAGATCCTGTTTTTAGTGGAGGCCCGGGGAGAAAAGCTCCAGAAGCATGTCTTTAGAATGTGGGAGGAAACCGGAGTACCCAGAGGAAACCCACGCGAACGTAGGGAGAACATGCAAACTCCACATAGAAGGCACCCCAGCCGAGAATCAAACCAGAGAACCTCTTGCTGTGAGGTGACAGCATTAACCACTGCACCACTGCGCCACCCAACAGAAAACTCAGAAATGGTCTCCTTGCTAAACAAGTTAGCAGAAAAAGACAGTACTACCCAACTGTAAAGTGTAATAGACTATATAACATGAACTTTCCTGAAAGATAAGACTAGAAAAAACAGAGGCAGGTTCGTAGCAGAATAAAACAGTTAGTGAAAAAGAAATGGAAATAAGCAAATTCCCACTCTGATCGACATCTTGCCTATCCACAAAACACATAGCATCAGAGTTACCCAAACAAGAGACTTAAGCCTTGCTTGTGACATAA
>NC_056726.1:278691912-278774412 GCF_019279795.1 Protopterus annectens | reverse complement strand
TTTGCTGCAAGACATGACTTCCAGTAACTTAGAGGAAAATAAGTCAAATGTGCTCAAAACTGATTAAAATAAATGAAACGCTGATGGGTTATAATCAATTAAAATATCAGAAGGCTGGTAAAATGGAAGACGCTTTAAACAGATATTCAGATGAGGTGATAAACCTGCAAAAATCAGAGGTCAAAGTGAAGAAAAAGTCAGCTCAATATGAAACTGCTCAAGAAGAGATGTTTCAAAAATAATGGCATTAGAGGACAGAGTGTAGGGAAAATATGAGATTTTTTGCTGTACTAGAGAAGCTGGAAGAAGCAGGCTGTATTCATTTTATGAAAGCACAAATAAGCAACTGGACTGGTATTCCACAGCAGGAGTTGTTAATTGAAAGGGCACATTGTGCGTGTATGCTCCAAACCTGGCCATGAGAAAGCAACCTAGACCTTCAATAGTAAAGATACAATCCTACCAGAAGGAGTTGATTGTAACAAAACTGTGGCAGAAAGACAAAGTACAAAAAGTGGGAGACAGTAGAGTATTTGTTGAAAATGATTACTCACTGTACAGCAGGAAAAGTGTAATTGGGATACTAAAATAAACAGGTGCCCCTGTTTTTTTAATATTCTCTGTTTCTCCTTGTTCAGTTTTACAAAATGTAGGCACTGCAACATAAAAAAGAAGAAAAGTCTGGTCAAAAATGCATTATACAGAAAACTTGATGTGATTTTCTTCATTCTCAGAGAGGGGAATGACTGGATTAAGGCCCCTGGCTTGATCTAGTAACAAGTTTTAAGAGAAAGCAAATACATTAAAAAAGAACATTGAATATAATAAAGTTTTCCTCTAGCAAATGAATAAATGCTTGTAGAACCAACTCTGAATCTGGCTCTTATGTCTTCATGGAGACTGTCTGATAAAGAGCAGTAAAACAGAATATTTTTTCTTTAAATGGCTAGGAGATCATGTTTTCTGAAAGCATTCAGGGGTTTTCCCAATCTGAGAGAACAAAAAAGATAAGACAAAACCAGTTAGCACTTAGTGGAAGCACAGGCTGTACCATGCATCTTAGCATGGAAAACTTTCCTTTTAGACTAACCCAAGTCAGTGAGTGTGACTGTCAGTTTGGGGTATGTTGCCATTAGGATGGTATAACATCAGTATTTGAAAATGTGCATAGTTATGTGTGTTAGTATTAAGTTAATAGGTTTTATGGGTGTATTGGGGATATATTTGTCTTTTTTTCAGGGGTTTCAATAAAACAAAAAGTTTTGTAAGATGTGGCATAGGATCAAATGGATAATGCAAGAAATAACTGGGTAAAAGATCAACCTGCCAAACATTAGTGTATGCATGTAACAAAAAGGATGGAACTAGATACTTAACAAAAAAGTTGTTACACATGAAAAAGTTAGAATAATAGCTTTTTAACATAATTACTCTTTCTATATTATATTTAAAAGTAAATGCTCTCGCAAAAAAGAAAGAAGTGAACTATATTTTAAAAATGTAGAATGCAAATATATATGCTATACAGGGCACATTTGGAAAGAACTGAACAAGTGAATTTGATAAAGGTTTCAGGATGGTTATTCAGCAGAATACCTAGAACAAAAGAAAAGAGGAGTACTTATATTAATAGCAACAGGAGCTCTAGTAGTGATAGAAGAGGATAAAAACATAATAATGGTAGATTTGTAGTACTAAGGGGCTACTGGCATGGGATGAGGATTACACTGGCATGTATTTATATTCCACCTTAAACTGTTATAATGGAGCTTAATAAAATTCTAGGAGAAATAATCAGCTTTCAGCAGGGAATATTACTTATAGGCAGGGACTGAAATTTGATTTGCAGCAGTGAAGATGTGTCTGTGGGACCAGAAGGGAAAATATAACAAAGAAGGGCAGATTTTTGAAGAAATTTATGAAAATATTTGACATGGAAGATGTGAATTCAGTAGTTGGAGCTTGGAGTGACTTTACATACTGTTCACCAAGATACAAAAAGTGGGCAAAGCTAGACAGAACTTACTCACAGGAACATGTGCATTTAATTCAAAATATTGATATACATCCAATAACTATTTCAGACCACACTCCAATAATAACTAAAATAAAAATACAGGGTAATGAAATAAAAATGAGACACTGGTGCTTTACCACCTATCTGTTGAAAACAGAAGAATTTAAGGAACGGGTAATGGAAATTATTTAGGAGTTATTAGATAAGATATAAATTTTTTCTGAAAACATAGCTAGGGAGTGGGATAAAATTAAAGTGAAGTTTAAAATAGGGCGGAAAAAGAAAATGGTTAGGAAGCACAACAGTTATTTATAGGGACTGACAAATGTTAAAGCATTGCAGAATAGGGGTAATCTCACAGAACAAGAAAAGGAACATTTGCAGAATGCTAAACAGAAAATAAGGGATTACCTCAACAATATGCATAAGTTTAGAAAGACTGCTGTTAAGCAACTGTTTTTTGATGATAACTCCAAAGCACAAAAACTTTTAGCACAATGACTCAGACAACAGGAAGCTAGGAGGGAAAAAGTGGTAAAGATCTGGAAGGTTTTGTTAGCAGTATTTTAAAAGGAAGAGACGTACTAACATATTGGAAGAAAGTGGTGGTGGCTGTAATACCTAAAGTAGGTAAAAAAAATCAGATCCAGCTTCATACAGGCCCATTTCAATCCCAAACCATGATTATGAATTGTTTATGTCTATAATGGCTAAAAGAACAGCAAAGGTGATTCCAAAATTGATAGATATGGATCTATGTGGTTTTATGGAGGGGAGGCAAACATTTGACAACATTAACAGAACATTGATGATCCAGGGGGAAGCAGAATGTAAGAAATATCACTGTTGGTGGGTCTTGATGCAGATAAAGCATTTTAAAGACTAAGCTGAGGGTATATGAGCAGAGCAATAGAAGCATTTCCATTCACTGATAAAATTATAAGGTTGATTAGGAAGATATATGAGAGATTGGAGGTAAAAAATAAAATGGGTTGGTTCTTCTCTGATAATTTCTGTTTGAGCAGAGGAACCAGGCAGGAGTGCCCTCTTTCCCTTTATTATTTGCATTATATTTAGAACCATTAGCAAAAAAATAAGGGACACAGAAATTTAAGGATATAATAGGCATTCTAGACAAGAAAAGTTGTCTGTATTTGCTGATGTTATTTTATGCCTGATAAAACCAGAAAAGGACATTTCAGTGTTGTAAAACATTTTGAGGAAGTTTCAAATCTTTTTGGGATACACAATTAATGAAGCTAAAACAAGGGCAATAGCTGGAAATTATGTAACCACACACAAATTGGTTCAGCCATATCCATTTTATGGGGAAACGATATAATGAAGTACTTAGGAGTATGGATTAAAAAGGATTATTGTGTGGCAGCTAAGGATATGTGGGAAGAAACTAAACAAAAGATAATACAAAAATTACAAAATTTGAAGCTTTGTTATATGGATATGGATAGCAAGATGCAAGCAGTTAAAATGTTTTTAGGCCCTTAAGTTTTATACACAGGTCAGGCATATTTTTATCAAACAGAGGAGAAGTTGAGGATCGCAATTAATAAAGAGATGAAGGATTTTATCTGGGAGAGAAAGACAGCAAGAGTTAAGTGGAAAAGCTGATTCTTCCAATAGAACAAGGCAGTTTGTGATTACCCGATTTGAAGGGATATTTTAGAGCTACATAGTTAAGGCTCATATACATAGCACAAGCAGAAACCTATAATTCAAAGTGGAAAGGGATGATGATGGTGAAATAGTGGGGAAGCTCAAGAAACAAGGAGAGACTGGGATTTTGGTTGCAGATCCTTAAGGAGAATAACAATAACCATACAGAATATTATATTCATAAAATAGCAGAAAGTATTCTAAGAACTAAGCCAAGGCAAGAATGGAGAAAGGTGATTCTGCTGATAGGGATGACTGCAGATAGGGATACAGACAGTAGGTAAGAGGGGGATGGAATTTATCGAATAAAATTGGCAAAGGAACCAAGGTATTGGGAGCAAATAATTATTGAGGGAAAGGAAATAGAATTGGAAGAGGCCAAGAATGTATTTGTACTGCATACTAGAGATTGTCATGCCTATCAAGGACTGATATCAGAGTATAGGCAAAGAGAAAGAAATAGACGGATCCTAAGTGAAGGACCAGCACTGGTAAAGATTTTAGTAGAATTTAGAACAGAAACTGCTTTTAAAAAAGGAATTATTAGGAGAACATATAAAATATTGCATGAAAACTATAAGAATCAGTCAGAGGAAGTTAGGAAGGATTGGGAAGAGAGACCGGATAAGCAATTCAAAAAGAAACACTGGGTGATATATGTATGTCTCCCAAATATGTAACAAAGTCTAGAAGATTTTGCATCTTTGCTTGGAAGTATTTACACAAGTATTTCTAAACCCCAAGTAGACTCCAAAAAATATTTCCTCAGGTAGACAGCAAATGTTGAAGGTGTAACAGGGAAGAAAGAGTCATTGGGAGCATATTGTCTGGGAGTGTAATGAGTTGGCAGACTTTAAAGATTCTCTGCAGACTATTATGTCAGAGATACTAGATGAGCAAATTGGTGTAACTAAGGATATTATTTTTTGAGCTAAGATACAGAACTGGAATTGCCTAAACATAATAAGGCCTTGCTGAGTCTAATTATGGTGGCTGTGAAAAAAATCAAAAGTCTAAACCAACTGTATTAGAGTGAATATAGCAACAGCGATAAAACAACTAGAATTGGGACCTTTAAAAAAGGGTAGGAGCAAATTGCATAGAAAAAAATGGGAATTGTGGGACTGATATATACAGAAGAGAATTGAGGCTTAAAAGAAGGCACAATTTGAATGAGCTATGTAATGTTTGACTGACAATGACTGAATAGATTATAAGTGATGTATAATGTTTGCAACTAAAATTATGTCAATATAATGTTTGCGACTAAAATTATGTCATTATGGTTTGTTTTCATTTATGCAAATACCTGATTGCCTATGTCATATGTGATAATTTAATAAAGATGTTTCTTGTTTAAAAAAACAAAGGAATTGATACAAGTTATATGACAAACATTTAATATTTAGAGAAATTGTAGACAGTTTGTAGAGAAATTAAAGGTAAGTTAGTCTAATACAAACCAAGAAGAAAGTTCACAGTGAGGAGGATGTGTAGTTCACTCCTTGAAATATGTTATGCACCTAGTTCACTAATAAAACTCAAACTGTAAAATATGTACTATAAAATAGAAAATAGTAAGTAGTCCACAGCTGAGTTAAAATGGAATATCCTTTATTGGAACACACAAACAAGTAATCCTGTTTCCATCTGTACCTGAGTAGTATTCTCTGAGAGGTAAAAAAAGGCTTATGAAAGGGTTACAACAGTTACTGTAATGAGTGTCATGACAGTCATCTCATCTCTTTCAGCTGATTTTTATTTTTATTCAAATTCAAAACTTACAAGTTAGCACCTGAATGAGGATGGACTCAGGATAAGGTTGGGGGGGTCATTGTGTATTACTGAATGCATTTTCTTAGTACTCTGCCTTGTGGGATTATATCAGATTTAATCTTGCTTAATAATTAAAGTGCGAACTTTTTTTCCTAGTTTCCCGCAACTGACCATCAGCTGCCACCAGCTCCTTTTCTCATTCACCAGGTCTATTGGGCCGACCTTAGGCTCCCCTGGACACTACACTACCTGTGTCTGGAGCTGGTAAGGAGGTTGGGGCCACTGGTGTAGCATCCTACTGCTACCAGGAAGTGTGCCTTAACTCTACTACCCCTGCAATAGCCTTAAGAGCACTGCATTGGCACCTTTAGGAAGCACTTGCATGCTACACCATATTTCATCCTTCCAACCATGTGGTACTTGTCAGGTTCTTACATCAAGCCTAGGTTGCTCCTGCCCACCCCCCCACCCCCAGGATGGATGAAATGGCATTGGTCACTCTTCCATCCTCCATTGCCTGTGCTGCTTGATAAACACAGGTTGTCTGGGGCAAGGTCAGTGCTTTATCCCTCTATGCCACAGACCTGGTCTTAAGCTGAAACTTTACAGCTGTACACAGTTTTGAAAATGTGTAGGTGTGCTTTATAACAAATTCTTGTCATAGTGTGCCAGTTTTGCAAAAAATAGATGAAAATGCAAACTTACCAGGATGTAAAGTGGTGGTTGGTTATAATTTACATAAAGTTTATGGAAGATCAAAACTGAGACAGGAACTGATAGCTTCCTATGACATCAACCAGAAGAGAAAAATCCTTTCATATTCTGCAAGTCCAGTGTCATATTGTATGTTGTCTTGTAGCTTAAGGTGGATATTGTCATGGATCTGTTCCATTCCTTCTAAAGGAGTATAGTTCAGATTCTTTTTGGTTTTCTGTAGATCACTTATAATGCAGTGCTTTTCTTTTCATAGTTTTACAATTAAGTATAATGAACTGGAGCTAAAAGCACAAAAATGTAAATATAGCAGAATGATGCAAGGCTTGGATTTGTGAATTCTATAGTAATGCTAGGCATGAAGTCAAGCATCCAGATCTTTCATTTCAAATATGTTTCCTATCGCTTCAGCAAGCTCACATGTTCAGAGTTTACTAGTATAAGTTTCTTTTTTCTTCATAACATTTATATGTCAGAATTTAAAAAAATGTTGATAAACACATTTAGAAACATATGCTTGAGGATTTATGTATACTACTCATGTTCCATGTCAAGAATTCAGACACCCTACATTTTAAGAAAATGTCTAAAATGCACTAATACTGTTCTGTTTACCATAATGCAGTCTTCTAATGACATATGGACCATATCCTGAATACACACGGCTTACAAAACATTAACATTTTTGTATGCTTATATCTATTGGAATATTGTATACCTCTGCATTATGTGCATGCTAAACACTACAGTAATGCATTTTGTAATACTCTCCCAAGATGACAGCATACATTTAGTTATCTCAGAACAAATTGGATTGTTTTTGAGTTTATTTTTACTGCTGTTCTCTGCATTAGTATATATCTAAATGTTTTCTGGAAAGGAACATCATATGTATTGCATGATCTGTGTATTTTTGGATTTGAATGACTTCACATTCTACTTACTGTTTTTGCATTCTGTCATGTATTGCAATTCCCCATGTGAACTGTATAATGCTAATGGACTAAATAGTTGCTGTTGGATGTTCTGTTGTGTGTGTGTGTGTGTGTGTGTGTGTGTGTGTGTGTGTGTGTGTGTGTGTGTGTGTGTGTGTGTGTGTATGTGTGTGTGTGTGTATGTGTGTGTGTGTATGTATGTGTGTGCGTGTGTGTATATGTGTGTGCGTGTATGTGTGTATGTGTGTGCGTGTATGCGTGTATGTGTGTGTGTGTGTGTGTGTATGTGTGTGTGTGTGTGTATGTGTGTGTGTGTGTGTGTGTGTGTGTGTGTGTGTGTGTGTGTGTGTGTGTGTGTGTGTGTGTGTGTGTGTGTGTGTGTGTGTGTGTGTGTGTGTGTGTATGTGTATTGTGTGTGTGTGTGCGCGTTTGTGCACATGAAGCATGGACCTTGAACTCTGTGGTGTTATAGAACTGATGGCATTGTTGGTCTATTTAAAGTGAGACCCTTCATACTGACAATGAGTTTTCACAGTTCCACACTTCCTTAATACGTTCAGGGCTTGTAACATGCTCTCTTGCATGGACTACCACTAGTTGTAGATTTTGGAGCTTTCACATTCACCTCACCATGCACTAAATGTGACATGCATGGATCCATGGATCTGTTTCTGCAGTTTGTTCTGCCTGTGGTTATTAGAAAATTAACTATGCTACTTTCCCTTGACCCATTTTCTTTCCTGAGTTAGAGTCTTACTGTTTATGGCAGTACCATTTCTAGCCATACATTTCCAAGTATTTTATTTTTTATTCATCGACATATTTTATGATAGCAAACTGTTTAAAAATGATTTAGTTGACAGTATATTTTTAACAAGGTTTTGTATTTTAACAAATGTTTAAAGTTTAATCAATTATTTATTGCTCTTAGTTTAATGGAACTCATTTCACTGTGGCATACATCAGTGCATTTCTAATGCACTAAGTTAATTGCAATGAAGAGTCTTTCTTCCAGTTAATTGAAATCACTTTTCTTGCTATTGCCAAATGCATCCACAATAAGAATACTGTGATAGATTACTGCAATCAGGAATCAGAGCATGTACATTTGTTAGTCCAAAGAGCCTCAAAAAAGGTTTTAAAATATTCCTAATAACTCATACTTTTCTCACACTCATGAAATATATGATAACATTCTGCAATTGGAGATGTTCCCCATCTCCAACATATTTCATCATTAGTTTTCAAAATGTTGTGAATTTTATATGGACTAAAATATTCTGTGTAAATATTTTCCAGAAAGTAGCTGTTGTTGTCATTTCTACTGACCTTAAAATCAGTCCATTTTCTACCATGTTGTATTGTTTAATGAATTTTCAAAAGTGTTCATCTATTTTAGCATCTTTCTCTGAAATTAGTTTATAAAATTTGGGTACAGTAGGTTTCAGTTCTCTGTTTCAATTACTGATCATAAAGAAATATTCTAATACTTTCAAATAATTTACTGTTTCTAACTCTATTATTGAATTCTTTTTCCTTCTAATTTCTATTTGATATTATATTTTATTTGATTCTTATATAAAAGAATCATATGTCTTTGGTCCAAATCAAATTTTAATATAATCTTATCTACCAACAATACATCTGCGCCTTTTAAAGAGTGAGACCAGCAAAACAAGTTATTTTTTAACATTATCATTTTTTTTATGAATACTTGTATCTAAACATCCAGGGAAATACGCTATTGGTAAACTAGAAAAACAAAAACATTTTTCCAAATATGTATGTTTATAAATACAAAATCTAAATGATTTCATAAGAATATTTATGTAATTTGAATTGATTAATCTGTTAAACAGACCATTACAATAAATGTTATGATCCATATCATCTTATTATGAATAATGTTTCAAAGTAGAAAGTATAGGTTTTAATGACAAACTGTCACAAATATTGCAATGAATCAATTTCTATTGTGTGTCATAGTGGCCATCCAACCAGTATAGAATGTTCTCAGGAAAAGGGGACAGATGGGTTTGAAACAATGTTCAAAACTTAAAAACACTGAAACATTTCAACCAAATGGAGATTAAGAGAGCATCAAAGTATACACAAAAAGAAAAATATTGGAATAGCTAAGTACTTTCATTCTTTAGCATGTCAGAACTTCGTCAGAGTTAAGCTAGACTTACAACATTCATTCAAATAGTGCCAAAAAATCGCATCAATGGTATTATGATCAAAAAGTGGATAGGGGATCACAGAGACTAACTGTTTTATTATTTATATTATATAAACTCTATTTATTCTCATTTGACTGGCATATATATTATAATAATAAATGAAAAATTAAAGTCTTTTTTTTCTGAAAACAACATCGCATCCTTTAAATTTAGATTTTCTATCCATTTTTAATAACTTTACAGATGCTAAAATGTTTGGTCCTTCACTGGTGTCATTATTATCTTATATACAGTTAAAATTGATATTTAAAATTAAATGTCCTTTCATTTTACTTAGTATAATATCTAAATATTCTTTGGCTGTTTTGCTCTGATTCTTGTACACCAAGATGTATTTGCTATAGCAAAGACTTTTCTATCATTTTCTAAAGTTACAAGAGATGACAATTGTTGATTTCTTATAATATGGATGTACCTTTCTTTTTTCTTTGAACAAAGAGGCAATTATTAGGTCATATTCATGAACTTAGTGTCTTTCATAAGTAAATGCGTTTCTTGTAATATATTACGCTAGCTTTGTTGAGATTAAGGAACTTGAATATTGTTGCCATGTTTTAAGCCATTTATATTTTGTGACACTACTTTCAGTATATTCATTAGCTAATGATAATATTTCAGTGCATCTTACCCATAAGTTGTCAACTAAGGCTAAACATAAATTAGAATGTGTGAAATATTTCTTACCCCCAAAGCAAAATCAACAGTTGTTGTAAATAAGTTACCGATAAAATAGTTTAATAAGACAATACAATCTGTTAAAATAAAAAGATTCCCAAAGCATGGCTACATCAATTCCTGGTCAAGTCTAGTCCCCTAAACTGACTAACTCAACTCAGATAAAAATTTCAGTCTGCAAGCAAAAAGAAAAGTAATAGCTTAGAAGATTTCTCAACAGATTATAATACTATAAAGAGTATATTAATGTTAAGAAGCATTCCATTATTAAGCTAATACTAATATAAAAGTTAAATCAGATAATTCAGATATTTCAAAGCATGACTTTCAAATATGGACTGCTTGTTTCTAGTGAGAGGTGTGGATTATTTCTACAGACTGGGTAGCCTGAACACTTAAACTGCTTAAAGCTGAACTGCTGAGTGATGTGTTTAAGCTTCACTGTCTAAGTAACTGATTTGAGGAATGTTGGCTAGCTTGCTCTGTTTTTTTTTTTTTCTAAAACCCCTTTAATAATTTATTTCATGACTGTCTTCATATTAACATGTAACCTTTTAGTGTTTCTACATTTGTAATATGATTCTTGGGTATGTTTGCGCACAATATCTGTATAAACAATCTTGCAATTCAGAAATAGTTTCAGTTTACATGCTTGCATATATTAATGTCTTTAACTTGAAAGTTGTAAAGTGCTTAGACAATTAATAGTTAAAAATTGAGTTGATTTCTGATATGTAGCATTACAAATTCTGCCTGTATCATGTTGGAATTCAGGTTACATGATACCTTGCCTTTAGTATTCTGATCTTCATTATAACCGTAGGACAGGCACAGAGTGTGTGTAACTGCAACAAGTACTTTTCTGTAGTACTCACACAGATTATTCTAAAATCCATCATTTTGCATTATTTTATAGAGCCAGTCATGCAAAGTACCACTCTGTATTTATGAAAGAATGTTTCTACATTGTGGGGACATGCTGAAACACGTACATTAATATTTTAATTCAATATTACTACATCTCAAGGTAAAGTGAAATCATGGTGTGGTGAATTCATTTTCAAGCTCTCATGCTTGGCAACTTGTACCATTCAGGCTTGGCTTTGAGGAATCCTTTGATTATGTATTGAGAAATCACCCAGATACTATATTCATGGTATGACTTTTGTGATCTCCCACAGATCACTAACCTC
The DNA here is from genome assembly GCF_019279795.1 of Protopterus annectens. Taxonomy (NCBI): domain Eukaryota; kingdom Metazoa; phylum Chordata; order Ceratodontiformes; family Protopteridae; genus Protopterus; species Protopterus annectens. The sequence goes on along the minus strand of NC_056726.1, from coordinate 278,763,185 downwards.
TATTAGACTACACATTAGAAAATACTCCATATTGTCAAGGAAGAAAAGTGTTGGCATGCAGTCTACAAAAGCTGCAAAGACTACAGTTCTAAAGCTTGAGGAAATGCCATTCAGATGTTCAGACTGTGACAGATGAGTAGATTGCATGTTTCAGACTTTTCAAACTGTAAAGGTTTGGAGCAAGGACCTATGCTGTACATTATAAGATTAAGGGTACCAGTAGCTTGTAGCATGTCATGTTTCCCAGATATATGAATGTATCTTCATTAACTCAGTATCTCATATGGTGAATGTCTAACAGAAAAGTGACATTTTACAATATTGTCTATTCTATTATATTACATATGAAGTTTCCTTCATTAACTTTTTTTCTCTCTGATGGTGAATATCCAAAAGAAAACATTTTGCAATGTGCTGTTTGTCATGTTATATGGTATTATTTCATGTGTACAGATACCACTGGGATCAGCAGTAAAATGAGTGCAAAACGTGAAATGTAAATGTTATCCATGAGAATGTGTATTTTGTAAATTGTTACTCGAACTTCACAATACAACTTAATAAGGAATCATTATGTAGTATTCAAATCAATTCAGACTATGTTTAAAATAACAGAAGGCATGCATTGCTTGTTGCATGGAGTTTAACATTTTGAATGGCTTGCATGCACAGTTCTCAGTAGAACAATTTCTGACAATGCAGGATGCATTAATGTAAAAGGTGCAGCAGAGACCATTTGCATCTCTCACAAAGAAGTTGATCTTCTACAAATAAAAAGTTTCATGTTACTCATATCTGCATGCTGTCTTTATCGGGTTCATATTAAAACACAGAATGCTGAAAACAGTGAACGGTGTTTCATTGACACATTCAGTGAATGCTGAAAATGTCGAAACCACAGAATAGCGATTTCTTTCCTAGGGAAAGAAATCGCTGTTCCAACCCCCCCCAAAAAAAAAAAAACATTAAACACTTCCAAACACATACACACATACCCTAACCCTAATTATAGCCCCCCCAAAAAACAGTAAACAACTAAATACACATATGCACATAACCCAAACATACATCTAATGAAAAAAAAAAACAGTAGCCATATTAAAACATATGCACTTACCTTAACCCGCACCCTAACCCAAAGGTCAGTAACTCTCGCACATTTACATAAACAGTTGCAAACACATACACACTTACCTTAACCCTAATCCTACTCCCCCCCAAAACAAAAGTAAACAGCTGAAAACACATACACACGTAACTCAACCATACATCTAATGCAAAATAAAAAACAGTAAACACTTTCATACATATGCACTTACCTTAACCCGCACCCTAACCCTAAGGTCAGTAACTGTTGCAAAATCACGCTTGGGAGCTATACCAGACAAGGGACCACACTACACTTCAGAACAGGCAAAGCAAAGAAGCGGTCAAGGGACTGCTTTCCCAGGGAAAGAATTCGCTGAACAGCCACTTCGCTGTTTTGCCTGTTTGCCCTACATGTGTTGATGTAAACGCATTCGATAAAATGCATTTTTGTCATTCTAATATGAACCCGTCTTTATCTATCATAGCTGTGTGGTGCCATGTGTTGAAGGCATCACACTGAAAATCTTAGCGTTGACATCTGTCTATCTTCTGTTGTCACTTGTGGAGATTTCCAACATACAATCAGTCAGTATTAAAGTCTAATCTCTATATGTGCTACGAGTTCATTTATCCAGGTCAAAACCCAGTATTTTCCTGACAGCAAAACAAAGTAATGTGTGCTAGTACAGAACAGACTAATGTTAAGATTATTGTTTTTAAGTAAGGAGTACATTGATAGATCTACAAACAAGATCTATTTTCTGTTTTGCTTTTATTTTTTAAGACAGCACACTCTGATAATTCCATTACAACAAAATGATTTCTAACTTTCCTTTGGATCAAGCCATCAAATTTACTTTCATTGACTGACTGAACTTATAATGACTACTGTACTGTGACCTTTGGTACACTGTAAATGGTATAAAATTAAAACAAAAACACAAACGATAGTATAGCTTATATATCGAATAGATCTGAGTTCATGCTATTGATAAAAACACAGCATTAGCTAATATCTCACAAGAAAACTTGGTGTTCTTCCTAATAAATGCAAACAATTCATAAGCGTATAAAACATACCCTGTGACAATGAGGTAGGGAAAGTAACGTCTAACATTTTTATAAATACCATTGTTCCTCAGAGGTTACACATTTATGCATCAACTCTAGAGTGTAAATTCACACATGCCTATCACGTTCAAATGCACTTCAGGGAAGAAGACAATTCCCACAGCAAGCAAATAACTTACTAAACTACATCACATATGCACACAACTGGATTTTAAACTGAATGTCAACCAGTTAGTAAATCAGATATCTTTTACAGTCATTTTGATTTATTTTTGTAATATTCAGCTCATACTTTTTATAGCTGCTATTTTAGGTTTAAATTACATTTGCCTTTCCTTTTTGCATGCATTTTTTCTTTAGCTCTTTTTCATAGCTTTTTGAATTCAGGTACATACCTGTACCCTCATACTGGCTATTTGTAACTATAGTAATAAATACCATTCTCTTAACAACCTGACATAAAATGTTATGTCAGAAGAAATGCTCATTAAAAAGTTAAATGTAATTATATCCATTTCTACATAGCAACCACTGCAGTTCTTTTAACACCCAAAACAGATTTTCCATCCCAACATTCAGAGCACTGCACATCCTAATCTGCCATTAAATTACATGCCCTCACACTTCAGTACTCCTTGTCAAATGCTACCATACATTTTTACCCCAAAGTATTCTCTTTTCAAAAACAAACTATCAGCTTTGCTATATATCCAAGTAAAATAAGCATCTGCATCTCTATCCTGGCTCCCTTGAACAGTACATGTCTTTAGATTGTTTTCAAAAAGTGGCTAAGAAATTTAAGTGCTACATTATTATCTAAACAAATTTAACTTTATTTGCCTCAATGCCTTAATAAAGACATGGAAAAAATAAAATGTCAGGAGCTTTCAGAAGCCATTTAACTGAAACATTTGCATGTTCTCATGTGATCATTTGTGTATTCCCATGAACCTCCTTCAAGGAGGTTTAAGATATAACAGAGGGAAGTCTCTGCTTTACAGGGTTTTTTGATGTTTTTGCCTATGAAGTTTTTCTGTGACCTTTTTACTTGTTGTTTCTTCATTAATGGGAAATTTTGCAGTGACCCTAATGTTATGTATATAAAGCTTTCTTTAAAGCTGAGTGTTTTCAGCTAATGCCCAAACAATCCAGTTATCTTACAATGATAAGCCTATAAAAAAGGGAAAAACACATTATGTCTATTGGCTGTTGGGTTTGGCTTTATTTGCCTCAATGTCTTAATAAAACGTGAAATAGCAGAAAGCCAGGTGCACTCAGAAGCCATGTAGGCAAAACATTTTTGTATAAAGCATATTTCCCATAAGCCTTCTTTATGAGGTTTAATGTATTACAAGGTGAAGTCTTTGCCTTACCAGGGTCTTTTTGATGTATATAGTAAGAATTGATGTAGGTGCTTATATAAATAGTTTTTTTTGTTTTAGTCTGTTGGTATGTTTGTTCCTATATACACATTTCATAAAAAATATTAAAAAGTCTTTGTATTACTTCCTCACGTTAAAGTGATTGGTCACATTTGCATGTGCCTTCATTTTACAATTAGGTTAATCTCCTCTTATGCTCCTCATGTTAATATATATATATATATATATATATATATATATATATATATATATATATATATATATATGGGTCTACCTGACATGGTCGACAGTTCATATGGTCAACAGTTCATTTGGTCGACAGTTCATTTGATCGACAAGCATTTTAGGTGGGGGGCTTGGACCCCACACTAATGGGGCTGTGCCCCCACCCCTAACTATATATATCAACTCCAGGGTCGCACAACATTGGGGAAGGGGGCAAATCTGCTTGTCAACCAAATGAACTGTCGACCAAATGAGTGTCGATCATATGAACTGTCGACCATGTCAGGTAGACCCATATATATATATCACAATGGGTGATTTGATTTTTAGCGTCATTTTTACTTAGTTTTTCTCTATAATTTCAGCCATAAAATTATATCATGGTTTTTATTGGGAAATGATCTACATACAACTGCAAAGCATTACAGGTAAGCAAAAACAATTTCTTTACAAGAATATCTTCTTAATTACATTGTGGTTTCACTATTACACCATCTAATGTGTCAGTTTTCAATGTGAGGTTTTCCACTTGCAAGAAATAATTTTAGATTTGACTTTCCAAGAAGTAAGAAACTACTGCTGATGCATTTAGCGTGGAAATATAGTATCCTTTACATTCATTCAGGTGTTGAGGAATTGTGGGCTTAGTCTTTCCTGAGGTCTTGAAAGAGATTTTCAGCTCTGAGAAAAAAATTAGGAAGCCATCCTTATCAACAAAATAAAATGCAAAAACAATACCCTTTTTGCATCAAAAATTGGATTAATATGGCAATGTAAGGAGGCTATATCCAATTCCAAAGGTTTATTACCAACACTTGCTTCAGAACATGACCATTTTAACTATGCTATATAAACAGATAGCAAATGAAGTTTGGCAACAAACCAAGTTGTCCCGGGACATCTTCAAGAGGGGTTAGATTGATATATTAATGGGAGTTAAGTGGGTTGGGGGGATGAAAGGGTTGAATGGAGGGAGGGATGATTGGGAGTAAATGAGGTAAGGGTGGGGAGGGGCTTAGGGGGTTTAGACAAGTGTGGCTGGGTAAGTAATCACATTTTGGCGTGAACTTGCTACTGTAAGTGTTATGTCCATGATGACCTGAAGGTGCTGTGGTGCAGGTAGGCCTTGGGCTGCTTTTGGTTGGGAGTTGGAAGTGGGGGGAGTTTTGAATGTGGTTGGTGAGATTCGCATTCCAGTGTCTGTGACTGAGGTAGACAAGTCTAGGTGCATTGGGGAGTTATGTGCGGTTGGACTGGGGGAGGTTTCTTGGAGGTTTTGGGTGTTTTGGCAGGGGCAGCAGTTTTCCCGGTTGTTGAGCAGTGGGTGCAGTGGTTGCCCTGCAGGACCAGTTGTGCTGGGTGGGTGTTTCAGGCATGCTGCTCAGTGGTACAGATGTTTGGTTATTCTGTCAAATTTCTAAGTTTTAAACCTTTAAATGTGGTTACCTGTTGGCATTTTCACCTGTGCAGTTGTCAGTGCATGAACATGGTGTGCATGTCATGGTGGGGCAGGGCAAGCCCTTCAATGCTTGCCCATAGCTTGCTCAAGCTTTTATTTTCTGCCTTTTGTGGTAATATTAAAAAAAAAAAAAAAAAAAAAAAAAAATGAAAACCTACTGTCTAAAACGTCTCTTATTTGAGGTTATCTTTTCCAGACTTAGGAATACAGACCTTTTTTGTGAACCTGCCTTTTGCAGTAATTTAAAAAAAAATGCTAACTAGAAAGATTTTCCTTTGAGATGGCCCATCAGGCTTTATTTAGGCAATGGTCACCAGCATGTTTTGGTTTTCTATTGTATTGCTTCCTAGCATAGACATGTTATTGTCTCGTTGGTTTGCTGTTCGTGGTTGGGCCATCAGTGGATGGTTTTCCTCTCTGTTTTGGGAGCCAGGATGGGGAGGTGAGGAGGTTGTATTGCAGGGCATTGGTGGGAGCAGTGGGTTGAGAGGTTTGTTATGCTGGGTAGCTTGGTTGTTGGCATTTGCATGTTCACGGGCTTTGAGATGCCTGTGAGTGAGGACCACTGAGATTGAGCACATTGAGCTGCCTGTTTTGTCTACCTCATTGTGGCTGCTTCCTTGTAATGCCATGGTGGTACGGCAGTAGCGTGGTTACCTCACAGCAAGAGGTTCTCCCGTTCGATTCTCGGCGTGGCTTGGGAGTGCCTTTTGTGTGGAGTCTGCATGTCCTCCCCGCGGTTGGGCAGCGTTCGAAAGACATGCTTGCGTAAATGGGCATGCCTTCGTTGAAGGTGGGGTGTTGAGCTGGCACCTCGGCATTTCATAAAAATCTACTGCCAATCATTAGCAGACCAGAGTTCCGCTGTGGCGACCCCTTACTGGGAAAAAGCCGAAAGACAAACAACAACATTGTGGCTGCTTCCTTGAGTGTTTGGAGGTGGAGGGAGGAGTTATTCGTACGGCAGCAAGTTATATATTTGGGAAATGAATAACAAAAAAAGGGACTTATTTGCTTCTGGAGGAAGCTGAAATGGTCATTTTCATGGGCTGTGAGTTCCCCGAGGGAAGGAGATTACTACCACGCATACACGATGTAATGTGTGTGTGTGTGTGTGTGTGTGTGTGTGTGTATATATATATATATATATATATATATATATATATATATATATATATATATACATAAAGGAGAAGGCAATTGCATGTATGTGTTCTTATTTCCATTATATATTATAGTCCATTTGTCTTCTTGGGAACAAACTGGGTCATTTAAGAAACTTTTCGTTTTCATGGAAGTGGACCGGGACAATTCAGTTTGAGCATGAAATGAGAGGTTTTGGTTTAATATTAGGCCTAGATATTTTGAATGAGAGCTGATGTGAAGCAGAGAGACAGATGGGTCAGTAACGGGGAAAGTTTGGATATTTTATGTCATTTATGTGCTTTCAGATGGTTTATTATTGTTCAGCCAGTTTCATACAGCTTTGAGGTCATCTTGAAGTTCTTTGTTCAGGTTGAATTGGTGCATACCAGATGTGATCATTACTGTGCTGTCAGTATATAGAATTTTGACAATTTGAGGTAGAGAGTAAGGAAGGTCATCGATATAAGTAGAAAATATTAGTGAACTGCCAATATGAAGCAGTTCTGCAAATTTGTGACATTCAAGTGTTAAATATTGCAACAGCATACTTCAGTGTGCTAAAGACTGTGTACCAGAGGGTACAGTGACTTCTTGATAGTTGCAATTCATTATAAGCAACACACCACAAAAAAAAAAAAACTTGAAAAAGTTTCGTTGTCAAATAATCCCCTTATATGGATAAAATACAACATTTAGTTACATTCTGTCTCTTGGGCTATTACTGCGAGCTTATTTCCCAACTTTATCATTATTATTTACATTATGAAAATATAATTTATCACCATGGCTGAATGGCTTTATCTTAAAGCAACGCTTGTTACAATTAATATCATCATCCATCCATGCTACAAGTGTCATCTGACCTCTGTTGTGAGCCAATGAATAGATACTATAATTTACAGAGTTTACTAGGAAAATATGACATGGAACTAGAGTGCTAGGCCTTTCTTCTGTTGTTCTATCATTTAGTGGCTATAATATTGGGGTTGTCTGGCCTTGATTAGTAGTTCAGGGTATGTAAGTAACAAGGTCCTCTGAGTTTTAATCTGGGGAGCTCACAGGTAGCACCAGGTGGCCTAGTTCTTACTCCACATGCTTTGTGTGGAGGGGAAGGTGGACAGACCATGCCAGTTATCTAGAAAGTATGTAAGGGTGGGATCTTGGTTGTTCAGACTTCACACCTGTACAGTCAGCACACCCGTACAATTAGCACCAGTTTTGGTGGAACAGGACAGCACTTTTTCAGGGATAACTGGGTATTTTGTTAGGTAGGAAGGATTACACTATGGTATATTCTGAAACCTGTAGGAGGTCGGGTAACATGTGGGGTGCTAGCATAGGTAAACCACTCCTTTTCACATGGATGCTGCCGCAGGCTCCATAGTCTCCTGTTCTGCAAGATAGGCTATAGTTTAAAATTTTCATGACACCGACTGTTTTACTTCCTTTACCAAATTGAGGATTGCTGATAATATAATGTGGAAGAGATGGGTAGAAGGTGGAACTCTGTCTAATGCAGTTTAGAGGAGTTCCTCTTGAAGGGGGTCGCAGGTCGTAGATCAGGCCGTTCATCAGTACAGATTTTGCAGAATGTCCAGATTTTGCTTGATAGTTGGTCCATCTTTCATAAATAGTGGCTTTCTGGCAATCATGCAGATTTGTCAGAGAATGACAGACATTTGAGTTGCAGACTTCGTACCCTTCAGAAACTTCATGTGAGTGGAAACTTGTTATTCTGTTTACTTTCAAAGTTGGTAAGAGTTATAAGAGTGACAGGTGTGTAATAGCAATGGTGGATGTATGTTCCTGTAACAGCAGTTATCCCTCAGCTTTCTAAGTTTATAAAGACCAATGCTTTAGAAATTGCCCCTATATTGGGTGTTGTCCCTTTGTGTGCTCATTTACCTGGTGAAAGTGAGAGGGATGTCTGGCATGTAATTTATTGCTTTTTTGCAGCACAGTAGACATTGTTGTCCTGAGATAGTGGAAGAGGCAGATTTAAGCTCATTAATTAGGCCCTTGTCTAAACTTTGAGGTTTTCCATTTGGGGTTCTCATATCTGACAGCATAATGTGGATGGTAAAGGGGGGGTCATAGTGATAGGGTGTTTGATGCATAGACATGTAGGGTTTGAAGTTCATCGTTTCAGTTTTGTTAAGGCAAGGTGATTAATTTGTTTTCTTTTGCAGATGGTGGAGGTATGGAATTGAGTGGGCTGCATTTGGTGACCTGAAGGAGGAGGATTCGAAAGTGATGGAGCCTGTTTCAAGGGATGTCCTGGTTATTTGGGTGGTGCACAATGAGGCACAAATGGGTGAACACTGAGTGAGCAGCAGTCAATACCCTGAGGAAATTACTTTGAAAGGTAATGGATTCTTCTTGTGTGAATTTTGACTGTTGGAGTGGGGCACAATGGGGTTGAAGGAGGAGGTATTTTTGGGGCAAAGTAATGCAGGGCTGGGGAAGGTAATGCAGGGCTGGGGGTTGTTTATAAAGAGTTTGTGGTTTACAGGAGGTGTAGAAGCACAACAAGCATGGGAGCAGAGGACTATATGAGGTTAATGGTTTTAGGGCCTTGCAGGCTAGCCAAGTTCAATTTCTTATTTCCACATACTGCTTCTATTGTCCTTCTAGAGATATGGGCTGAACCCTAGGGGTGAATTTACAGTCACACATATGTTTGGTAGAGGGATAAGGAGGTTTCATATATGTGAGGTGTGGGTTTGTTTCAAACGTGTTTTTTTGGGGAGTTATGGGTTACTGAAGTTGCATGTTGGCCAATTTAAGTGGGTCGCTTGGGTATCGGTATGGGTTAATCAGTTGGTGTAGTTTAGCATTGTGTTGCCTTTGGGTTAATTCACTGGGATGGCCTTTGGGGCAGATGGTTAGGGTTAGTCATAGTGATTTACATTTTGTTTACACTTTATAGGAGGTGTTTGGTTCGGGGGGGACATAATTTGGGGGGTTGTTTATGGTTTGGATGATAGAACAGATGGACAATTGTAGATGCTGAGTATTTGGAATTTCACGTTTACATCGCATGGGTTTACTGGGGTTGGGGATTAGGGTTCACTTCAATGTGTAAGATTGCAGTGGTATGGTTGTGTTGTCTGTTTGCAGAAGTGTATCAAGTTGCATTAAGTTTAAAGGCTTGTTGCAGGAGATTGGGGCACCTCTTTATAAGTCAAAATATGGTGGGGCATGGCTAGCTTACTTAGGTGTGGGTTACAGTGGTCAGTGGGAAGAATTTTGATGAAAGACTTAGTTATTTGACAGGATTGGGAATGGGACCAAGGTAGGGCAGTTCAGTTGGTCAGAAGGATTTAGCTATAAGTACTTCAGTTGCATGAATGATAAAGTGGAGTGAGTTAATTTGGTAGTGGCCATTAGTTTGAAGTGTCGGGGGTAGGTTGAGAGTGAAGATGGATGGATTTGGCTATTGTCAGGATGGGTTTAGTTGAGGAGATTGGTGTTGGGATATGGAGTTCAGGGGGTTACACTTTCTGTGGCATTTATATTATGGCCGTATTTAGTCATTCCAGATGTGTTTTAGGGTCAGCAAAGGTTAGGATAGTCATTAAGTGCTGTGCTTGTACTGGATAGTTGGAAGGATGGCAGGACTGCTACTGGACTATATTATGTAGGGCTTCTGTAAGAACGATGGAAGGCAGTTGCTCTTGTGTGGTGTTACGTGGCAGTGGGTTTAATGTTTTTGGTGTTCCCTAGGACTGGTAATGTCCCGGGGTCATTAAGGGGTTAATATTGGTGGTTGGAATGAGGGAGAAGTTAATATACAGAAGTTATGTAAAGATATGGTTATTATTTGGCATTGGAAAGGAATCATCGGATTTAACTCTCAAGCAAGTGGCGGCTTTAAGTGCTCATATGACAGTGTTTTTGGGGTCCCTGATAGGGAGCCAGTTCGGTTTAGACATGGGTACACAGAATGATGTTTGGCAGGTTATTATATTTTCTGCTTATATTGCATAGGGGGACTTTGGGAAGGAAATTTCAAATTGTGTTATTGCATATAGGATATGGGTGGCTAGGTCTGACAAATTTCAGTATGGGAGGAGGACAGCCTGGTCAGGCTGCTGGGCAGAGAAGAGGAACAGGCTTGCCCTCTTCTGCTCCCGCTCTGGTTTCTGGATGTTCATTTCAAGGATTTGAGGAAAGAAAAATGAGCAGATGGAGGAAGTTTGCTGAACAGATAAGCAAGCAGAGGTAAGCACTCTGCTTATTTGGTGGAAGGTAATTCAATGAATGGTGTATGAAGTGAGATGCGACATTGCCTCATAAGTAGAGTAAGCAAGTAGAGGTATGGACGCTGCTTACTGGGTCAGCATGAGTAAGGTCATGTCATCCTGAATTATTTAGCTGGATGGGTAATTCAATAAATGGGATATAAAGTGAGTCTTGGACGCTGCTTCATAAGTAAAGTAAGTGAACAGAGGTATGGACGCTGCTTACTGAGGCAGGATGAGTAGGTATGCTGTTCTGATTAACATTACAAGGATGTTTATGCTGTGTTTAGAATCAACTATACTATGTCCAGTTGTAATTAATAAGTTTTGGTGATCAAAGCTATGTTATGGAAGTTTTAATAAAGGTTGTCAAATGTTATTTAGTGTGATGTGTTTATTAAAGGGGACTTGGACAATGATACATTACATTTATATTTCTGCTCTAGTTGCACTATCACCAAGGTTTATACTTTAGAATATTGCATGCATTATGTACTTATTTAAAGTGCAAATAGTGATGATCTATGCAATTTTTGATTATGCTGCATATATTAAATTATTAAACTATGTCATGCTTTTTTTCTTTGTTCTTATATCGAATAGCTCTTCTGTATAAACCATCATAAAGAGCTTTAATTATGTTCTTTGCAGTATATTACAAGAAGAAAGAAAGATGAGAAACAAGCATATATGTGAATCACAATATACTACATCCACTGCCTTTATTAACATTACATGCGTGCGCACACACACACACATATATATATCATTCTTGCAGTCTATGTTTACTCTCTCATGTTTACTCTTTAAAGAATCAATGGCCAGATTTTCCAAATAAACTTAAATGTGATCAGGACACTGTAGTGCATACATTAATATCTCCCCAATTGAAGCATAAGAGATGAAAGTGGAAGTCCCACCATTTCATAAAATAAAAAGAATAAGTGGCCTCAAAACTGAATGCTTCAGGCATTGTTCATGGAGATTTGTCCCTTGTACTCCCCAACATGGGAGGTGTAGCCCATATATTCTGCCACTTGTATATTTTACCTTTTGGCATTGCTGTAGCTATGAATAGTCTAAGATACAGCAACCTTATCTTTAATTCCCCTTATTCTCACTTGTAGTTCCACAGTTCAAGAATCACAGCAGCAATGGCCCTGAAATTTCAACAGAAACTCAAGTAACTTATGACAAGATATGCTGCCTCTTCAAACAATTCTACCCAAACATTCCCCATGCCACAATCTCCACCGCTCTTCATCTTCATCTCTACATGTCCTAAAGTCTAAAATAATAATTTTGGTGTTAGTTCATGTGCTTTCAGTGTAAGTACACCTTGGAATCCTCCCCCATAAAACCTACAGACTTATATACTTCTCAATTGTTTAGATTTTTGCAGAATGTCAAGATTTTTACTCATATTTTTGTCTTTCTCATAAAAAATGTGGTTTTCTAGCAAATTAGTAAGGACTGAATTCACTAAATGACAAACATTTGAGATTCTGACTCTATATCCTTCAGAAAATATATGGTAGCACAAAAGCCTGTATTCTAACAACTTTCTAAGTTTATAACAGCAATATTTAAAATTTGCACCTATTTTGGGGCCTTTATCCCCCCATTATTTTTGGTTTAGTCCAGATGTATTGTGCTAAGAGGCTGAAAAGTGTGCAGAGTTGTCAATCTATAAAAACTTTTAAAGTTGTTCTTACATTACACTTAGAATCGACCCAAGCCTGCAGATGTGGTATCACTTAACTCATTACATTTGACACTCTGAATTGAATTTAAGGTAACCAGCAACACATTTTTGTAATTCCTACGTTCCTGTATTACCTCTTCTTTCCTGTCCTTCAGGCCTTACTTTCCTTAAATCTCTTGTTTATGCCACTCATGACCTTTTCTTCTGTGCACTTGATTCTTTCCCTCTCTGTATTCCACAGTCTCACTACAATCCCTTTGTACTACTCCCACTATTATAGCTTCACTTTCCACTGCTCTACCTCTCGTAGTATATCTTTCTATTTATTTACACTCTTTTTGATTATATCATCTTTTTTCCTAATGCTACATATTACTCTGCACCCTCTCTAGACCTCATTAAATTTAATAATTTCTTACTATGAGCTTGATGTCTATAATACTGTACATGTTCTCCGATTCTTTCAAACTAACTGCTGCTATGTTACATTCAGGTATTCAATTCCTCAGTTTCAAGGTCTGCTGAACTCCAGTACCAAAATACCTTGCACTTTAATCAACGTCCCTCCTTTATCCTCCTCATTCTAAAAATGCTCAGTATGACTGCCAACAGCTACGCCGTGTACAAATTCAGCTCATTTCTTTAATCTGTATGAACTGCTTTTTTATTTACTTTGTCATGATATGAACAATCATTTATTTTGTTTAATTTATTGTTACATATACAATTCATAATGGGGCTTTTCTCCACAGGCATCCATTGACAGTGGACTAGCACACATGAACAATTCTGATAAACAAAACCAGTAAATAAATGCACACAGACACAATAGTCAAGGATCTCTGTAGCTGGGCTGACAAGTCCTTCCCCTTTGACCAGTATGTATTTTCTGTCTAGCACAACTGATATCCAAGTGTATCTCATCTCGGTCAGACGATATTATTTTCCCTCTGTACTCACCCTAGTTGACCAGTTAGCTGAGTGCAATGTTCATTTTAGCATGTACCAAGCCGGACATATTGTGCAGCTAGAAAGGTATCAAAGGATTATGATGAAAAAAATTATTAACCTAAAAATCTTTATCTACCAAAACAGACTAGAAGCCCTAGTCACGTAATCTGTCTCTTGTAGATTCTCACACAGAGATCTATGGCTTGCATTCTGTGCCATCAAAAGCACAATTCTTATGCACATCTTACACTTTCACAGGACAAATGGCTACACGAACACCTGAACCAAGGATATGAACCTCCACCAACACATTAATAAAACAATTTGTTCCTGCATGCTAAGGTAAGCAAAGTGACACCTTGGTCTTCTTCAACACTAACCATTATGACTGGTTGAATACCCATGTTTCTCCCCAGTCTGATGTGTTTTTCCCTTCTGGAACTGTTGGGTATATTTTAAGGGTGGCGTTTGATAAGACACACACAATATTCAGATATACTTGCCTTGTTTCTATGATCCAGTAATCCTAATAAGTAAAACTAATAACACTGTTATTACTGGGTTGTATCACATAGCTCTGGTCACATATTCCCACAACTATATTTACATCCTCATTAAAAGAATTTATAAACCTCTGTATATCTGTTTCAGTTCCTGAGCATGGGTAGTTAAATACATAAAACTGCAAAGACAAAATGGTAATAAAATACTATATTAACTGCAGTGCTTTAGGTAAAAAATCTGGGTAGTTAAATACATAAAACTGCAAAGACAAAATGGTAATAAAATACTATATTAACTGCAGTGCTTTAGGTAAAAAATCTGGTGCGTCTGTGATTCATTCTTAATGTAAGCAGGAACAAAAAACTACAATCAGCACATTATGTATATAAATCATTGAAAATGTGAAACAACTAGTGTATTGACAATCTATTACACAATAAATAAATAAACAAATATGCTTCCATGTGTTCTTCGTGATAAGTCCTTTTCATTACGATGTATCACTTCAAAATGCAGTTAGCTTCATTTACTTCTATGGCACGTTTCAGTTTTCTTCCCTGTTGTCAGCCATTATATTTGTCAACAATATGTAACCAGATGATTCCTCACTTGTACAGTGTACATCATTAAAATGCAGCACAATCAGATTATTAAATTGTTGGTGTGTGTAGTAATACCCTATTAAACATGGAAGACTAGCCACCCAGCAGAGTAAACCTTGGTTCTAGAGGATTGTCACTGCTGAAGTGACACCCCAACCCCATGTGCAAAAATGGGAAAAGGGGCTATGGACAGAGACAGATGGATGGATGATAAGTCATCCAGTTTTCCTTGCTAATATTCACTACTTGATTACATAGCACTTTACAATTCTCATATTCCTTGTTAGCCCTATTTTTTAATTATCCCTCTTTGTGGTTGGTGAAGTTTCTAGTAATTCCTACCTGCTCTTAGTACAAAGTTTCTAGTAATTATTTCCTAAGATTTGTCCAGGATATCCTCTGCATAATATTCTTTCAACTGCTTTTGTCTGAAGTGGTTTGAAAATCAACTAATAAGAAACTCTTCTCTCCCTGGGTAAATCCTTCATAGGGCAATGTTGAGAGTGGAAACACTTAAGATGGTTGAAATTAAGCATAGTGACTGCCATTTTGTATGCCATGCAGATGAAAGAGGTTCTTGCTGGGAATGGGCTGACAATTTCTTCCAAGATGCGGTGACCTCATATTTGATTATTCTGCATTGGGAGCACAGTTCCTTACAGGCAGGTATGGAAGGTTTTGCTCCTCCACAGGATTTTTTTTTAGCTATTCCATTTCATATATATATATATATTCATTCAAAATTGCATCTGCTATATTTGTTTCCAAACTCTGAATATAATTTTGATAGTATTAAGTGATATGGGGCACATGTATAATGAAGTAGATTGCCTATTACACCTTGCTTTCTAGATCATATATATCATAAGGAAATACTGTTTCTTATATCACTAGTACTATAATGTTACATGTAGATATTTTGCTTTCTTTTCTGTTATATAAGGTAAATCAATGCCATTATTACCAAGACATTCACATTTACTACAAATTCCACCTGCTGCCTCTAAACGTAAGTAATAAGTAATCCAAATATCATTAAAAGTCAGTCTCACATCTCTGAAAGCAAATGTTCCATTGTTGTGTCTTTTTCAAAGTAACCTACAACAAACGACTATATGATGGAGCACAGAGCACTCTTGTAACACACAGAAAATTATGTATACAAAAAGCATTGACTTAATTACAAATTAGGCTAAAAAAAAATCAAAGACAGTCAATAATATATTCTGTGCTGGACCCCATTTAGAAGAAAGGACATGCACACATGCAGAAGTTACATTATATGGAATATACAATAATTATCAGATGCATTATACATACAATAAAATGCCTTAGGAGTTACATCATCAAACATTCAGGACAGACTAGGAAAAACTGCTTGCAAATATTATAAGGATTTGGTTGTGTAGGCTGACATGGCCATAACCTGTCCAATATTAAGAAAGTTGCACCAGATCCACTCTAAAAGTTACACAGAGCTATGAAAAGATGTTCATTTGATCTTCATGTTGGCCAGCATGGCCAAGTCATTATATGTCGCATCATCATCTGGTATCAGCGATTCAGATTCTTTACTTGCTTATACAGCTCAACATGGCAGCGGCATCCAAATTCTTCTATTCCTTGCAGCATGCAGATGCAGAAATGGCTGTTCTTGCATGACACTTCCAAGCTTGTCTGGACTGGTAGTCTCATTCATTAGTGGCCGGTAGGCATCTATTTTTCTTAATGTTGAAAATACCAAATCTGCATTTAGTCATGGTGTCAAGGAGGATGGTGATGCTAAATAGCACAAAAGAATGTAGAAACAGGCCTTTCTACTTGAGAGGGTTCAAGCAGCTGCTGTTAACACTGACTTGGCTAAACTGCGTGGTACGGAGTCTTTAACTGCTATGTCACTAAGCTGTAACTGATCCAGATGAAAATGATGTTCCATAAAAGCTAATTTTCTGTGTGTGTGTGTGTGTGGGGGGTGCGCGCGCGTGTGTGTGCGCGTGCATGCGTGCGTGCGTGCGTGTGTGTGTGTGTGTGTGTGTGGTGTGCACTTTCTGTCTTGGATGTAAAATGAAACCTTTGCTTTGAACATCTTAACAAACACAATGTCATGGTATCCCACTTATCCAAATGCCTCAGGAGACAAGCAATTTATCTGGCTTACCAGATGTTCAGATAAGTGATTTGTGTCTGGCCACTATAGACATTTATCAGATCTTACACCATAAACAAAACTTTGAAACTATTAATGTAAAGCTTTTAAATTTTATTTTTCCATATGCTCTAATAATCGCCAACTTCAAAGATATCCATTAGTGTAGTTAAAAGAAAGAAAATAGCAAATATGTGGAAACATCTAGGAATATAGTAGCAAAAAAAAAAAAAAATAAAAAAGAAAGAAAGTCAAAAAGAAAGGAATTTTAGCAGCAGTGTAGCTTTGTTTTTACTATCTGGTATAGTGCTGCTGTGTGCCTGGATTAATAAATAACATCTAAACTGCAAATGCAACTGACATTAAAAGTTTTACGTGGTGTTGTAGAGAACCCCAAAATCATAATGTGTAAATGTCAATAATGTATTAACAGTGCTTGCACAGTTCTTATAGGGAAATGCAAGTAAAGTCCAGCAAGTCCATTTAAAGAAGATCATGATTGTTACTGATAAACTGCAGAATGTTTTTTTATTTCCTGCTCTTGACTGAAAATGTTTGTGTTTTCTGCAATAACTAACACAGCAGAAGTCGGTACACAGGGTCTGTCTTTTGCTATACCACCAACACAGGCAAAGATTAAAGCAGACAGTAGCCTTCCAATACATGGGGAAAGTGATAACTGATAGACCATCCTCATTAGGTTCCTGGTCCTAGGCAGTCTTCACTGATCCACTCCCCATTCACATGACATTGGTATCTGTCAGCTCACCATAGCCTTGTTCAGATCCATCAGCCTCTGTCCATTCACTGCTGAAATTGATAGATTATCCTGGACGCCATTGTCATGTAACTTCCTTGTGACGTCCTACAGCTGCTCTGAGATGTCTATCATAGCCTGATCTATTGTAGAAGAATCAGGTACATCACTGGCAGTGACCTCAGGCATGACTAGATCATTTATTTCAGTCATACCAGATGTCTCATCTTGCAAGGCTGATGACAAGCACATCATCTTATTTAGAAATAGTGGCTCGCCATACTGGTGGCACCTAACAAGAGCACTAGGTATTCACTTAATGGAAGTCCAAGCTGGACAAGCTTGTGCTACCATAGTACAGTCACACTAAGTAGCTGTGGCAAAACTAGCATGCAGAGACATGCTTCCCATTGGGAGCTAGCAAATGAAGGCTCAGAGGACCTGCCAAGGGAAGTATTCCCAGGAAGAGAGGGTAGGCCACCCCACCCCCCAGGACTGACAAAATGACCTGGTCCCTACCAATTCTCACTGGGGAATGGAGAGCTGGTGGGTGCTCCTTGGCAGGAATGAACTGGCCATATGGCTGTCTTCTTGCCTGGGTATAATACCTGTCTTCCATTCTCCTGGAATAAATAGGCCAAGTGGCCAAAATTAGATGAGATATCAGGTAAGATCCTTCAGGAAAACAAAAAAAAGCCTCTTAGTTTACTTGTCTTTGTATTTCCGTAATATAGTCTCTCATAGTATAAAGTAAAATATGCAAAAACATCAAATCACAGAGTGCAATAACAATTTTTAATGTTTAAGAAGAGGGCGCCATAGCATCATGGGTACTCAAGAGATTCAGAGAACTGAGTTTCAGATAACTCGGATTTTAATCATCTGAGTTTTCTGAAGTTTTCTTTAATGTAATGCTATCGAGACTTTTCTTGTATCACCGATACTATAACAAAAGCTTGCCCCTGAAACAATGCTAAAAAGTGTTACTTTCTGAATGTAAATTGACAAATTATGAATGTCACTGTCATACACTGCTGCATATTGCTCGACTGTTCAATATTTCATGAAAAATACCAATTTTCTTTCTTAAATAAATGAGCACTACAAAATACAAGCTTTTTAAATTCTGATTATTAACAGTTTGGCTAGCTGTATTATCAGCTTACTGCCCGTTATAGCATCATTGAAGTTGCACCTGCATGTTGATATACATTTGTCGTATGCATGGGTGTGTGTGTGTGCACAAACACTGTGATTAAGGAGCATTGTACTAGCAATGAGCCAGCTACTATCCACTGTGGGAATTATCAAGAGTTGGAAAACTTTACTGTGTGAGGAGAGGGTGATTATTTATTTTATTTTTATCTATCCATTGTTGACTGGCTTTGTCCCATTAGGCTAGTAGCCTCTTTTTAGGGGAGACATGAGGTGATATTTATACTACCAGGGTAAGTTTGGCCAAGGCATATGGGAATTTCCCTTACTCTTTTTAATAGGTCGCAAGGAATCTTTTACATACAACTGAGCTACTACCAACTCAAGCAGGTTAGGCCTCAGTTTAACATCTTAAATGAAGGATGGTATACTCAAGAGTGCAAAACCCTCTAATACTGCAATGCGGTGACAGAAATTGCTCTCCCTGGTGTGGGAATAGAACCCACAGCCTTCTGCACAAAAGGCAAGTGGGCTGACTGCCGTATGCTGACTGTTGTGCCACTGACTTATTAACTTTTTGTATAATTAATAGCAAAGAAGAGCCAGACAGCCAGCATAAGCAGCAACTAAGTCACATCACAGGAAAGAAGTCATAGATTACCAAAAAGTAATAAAAAGAAACAAAAAAAAAAGAAGACTGCAGAGTACAGTGACAACATGCAGATAAGTGAAAATGCAAATGAGACTAATTCATCACTTTCCATGGTAAAGTAGGATTTTAATTTTCACTTTTAGAGGCTGGTAGCAACAGCTTGCAAATCTCTTGCCCACTCAGCCACTGTCTGAATAGAGTATAGAATTGGTTTAATATGAGGGCTTTTTTAGAACTGGTGCAACATTTGTGGTAGAATAGTAGCACTGTGTTTAATAGGTCAATGCTGTATACATTTAGAGTCAAAGGCTTTAACTGCTGTCAAGAACATGAAATAGTGTCAAGATTGTTTAGCAAAGCACTGTTCTGGAAGATGGTGTCTCTACTGACGTCACTAAATGGAAAAGAAAAAAATGCATGGGGATAGTGCTGTAAAGGGTACTATTAATGGGAAGCAAAGTTTAGAGAAGAAGACATTAGAAAGGAAAAGTATATGATACCTTTAAGGGTCAGTATTTGCTTTCAAAACATACCTTGTCAGCAATGGACCTATTGACAGCACAGACAAAAACTGTCTTTTGTCAGCTATATCATTTTTTGGTAAACTCCACTATGGTTGGGAATTTTACTTTCCTGGGCATGTAATCTGGAGATAGCTTTAGTAGTGTGCCAGCATACTGAGGAGGAGGCAAGCCCTGTGCAAGGGCGGCTGTTAGGAGATTTACCTCACAATGAATATATATATGTTTGTCAAATTGTCAGCATTGTGAGCCATAGTGTGGTAGTAGTTATCTTAGAGTGTAGCTTTAGCAGTCATATCCTTTAATGTTTATTTCCTGTAAATGGACAACATTTTAGGAGTGGAGAGAAACAAGTGGTTGATAAATAAATAGCACATGATAAACTACATTGTACCACTGCCTTTGCTCTCATGGGGAGGAATATTGAAAGAGGATGTATCACTTGGGACACTTGGAGACAATTTGGCAGATGGTGTTGAAGTATCAAACAAGGCTTTCATATGGAACAATTCAAACAGTATAGAAAGATGTAATACCTTTAAAATTTTCTTCTTGCTATAATGCAAATTCAGTTGCCTAATGCGTATGTGCTTTATTGTTAAAGTAGAGGCCTTGTGTTTATCACATACAATAAATATCTCGGTGTAGAAAGTTATTGTTATATGATGATGTCTGAACCAAGAATGTTTCAAATATTGGTTTACTAAGTGGAAATAAGGATTTTGCTGTTGGGTACAACTCCAGCTCATACTTTGCTGATATAAGTTCAGAAAGAGGTTACAACTGCTAATTTACTTTAATCCAGAGAAGGATAGGCTTCTAGTAGACACACAAACACCTTTCACATTGAATCGCTATCAGCATTGTTTGTTGTCATCAGGCCCAACTTCGTTTCACAAAAGCTGCTGTCAAAAGCCATTCTACCAGAGCTATGGTTGATTCCAGTGCTTACATCAAAAGGTCTCCTTTGCAGACATTTGTGACATGTTGATGCCGTCATCATTTTACACCTTCACCTAGCATTATTACTTGGACCCTGATTGTGGGAGTTAAGCCATCTTTGGCAGTTTATTGGCACAGGACTCTATCTTCCAAGCCCTTGCTTTTACCTGCCTTATAGAGGTTAGTTTCCATTACTTGGCATTCTTGCCAGCAGTTGCCTATTGCAGAAGGCTGATATGTGGACACAATATCAACATATTGACAGAAAAGCCTTCCTGCAGTAGATGCACATTTCTCTCTCAGCATCGCCCGGCATTTGGATAGCATCTTCATCTAGCAGCTTCAGATGCATTTTCTTGTTAGTCAAGTATATATTGTAGCATATTATTATATGCTCTGCTTGTTTCCTGTCTTGCAGGCTTTGCTTGCAAAGAGAGTGGGGGTGAACAGTGTCGTAGGGACAAGGTTCACTCCCATAGCCTGATGTGACATCATAGCATGTGCTGGCAGGAGGTGCCTTGACATTGTCATGCTACAATTTGTTATTATGAACCTAGCATGGAAATCTGAAATAAATTCTTGTAATATTGCTTGGCTGATTCCTTAGTGCATATGTATGCCATTCTTATTTATTTGTATTTGATAAAGGGTAGAGCACTGATACACTTGTACCTTTTTCAGATTCAGCCTTGGAGCATGAACTAGTTAAGTTACTTGCTCAGATTCACATACTGGGCCAGTCAGTGAGGGAATCATAACCTAGACTATGGAAAGCAGCTTATTAGCAGCCCATAGCCTTAATTTTTTACCAGACTATTTGGCTAAAGGCCTTTTTCCTGTACTTACATGTCATCTCACAGAAACTCTGCTTATATGCATCATTTTATCATTTTCAGATTTCTGAGAGGTGAGTGAGAGGTATCTCACAATCTTCTTTGGAAATAGAGGAAGTATGCTATTTGATATGTGATTTGTATGCAGATTAAATGCCCATATGTTTGGCTGGATGTATGTATTTTCAAAAGTTTTTGTCCATATTTTCTGTCTGCAAATACAGTGAGTGCTATATGACAGCACAAATGTCTAACGTACTGGTGTCAAGCATTTTATAGGCACATAGTGCTGTTAACAGGCATTCTGTTTAGTTAGTTGCTGGACAGAGACAGCTGAAATGACCACCATTCTCAATGCATGTAGTTGTTGTCTTAAAAGACTTATTAAATCATATGAGTGCATCAAAATACTTCATTAAACCCCCTATGGTGACTGATCCTACTGCCAAAAAAGGAAGAAAACACCAAGGCTTTTGCACCTGAAACATCAGACAAATGTGCTATCATACAACACTCACTATACTATACAGTTGCTTTATACAATTACTGAGGGTTTTTAGAAAGGGAAAAAAGAGTAATTTTATGGCTAGACATTCCACCATAAAAACATTCTTCCCATAACTCATTTCCAGATGTGCTTTACTTGACCTAGGAATCTAGTCATTACTTGTAAGATAGCCCAAAGCAAGAAATGGAAATAAAATACAACTTCATTATGGAGGTGTACAATAACACATACGGATAGACGGTTACACTGTAACTGAATACACAGGTCTGTGTGTGTGTGTGTGTGTGTGTGTGTGTGTGTGTGTGTGTGTGTGTGTGTGTGTGTGTGTGTGTGTGTGTGTGTGTGTGTGTGTGTGTGTGTGTGAGAGAGAGACCCTGAGGCAGTTACACAGGTTAAATGTAGATGGCGGCATGCCATCCCTGCATGTATACAACATGGAAACGTGTTAAGGTAGTAATTATTGGCAAATGTGCAAGTCAAGACATTCCAACATCCAGTTGTGAAATGTGCAACATATAATATAATGCACCCTTTACAAGTGATACTGACTTTGCATGCCATCCATGTTTTATGACTCCTATATGTATGTGTGTATATATATATATATATATATATATATATATATACATACATATATAAAGAGAGAGAGACAGAGAGAGAGAGGGGGGAGGACAGGTATAACACAGCATACTCATATACATGGAATGCTGAGAAGAGTTTGACTACATGAAGGATTAACTCAAATGTCTAGTTTCCACTGGGGACATATTTAATATAATCCAGATAATGGCAGATAAAAATTCCTGTCCTGCACAGTGCTGTATGGTATTGTGACTCATTCATGCCATCAGTTTTACTGACAGCTGACCAAGAAACAAGTGAGTGGTTACGCAGAGAAAAGCTATCACAACATATCACCTGCAGCTTTTGTCACTCTACCAGCACAATTTGCATAAGCAGAGGTGAGGAGTAATAGCATGCAGTGTGGCAGACTGTCAAACATTCTAATTAATATAGCAGATATTCTGCAAAATGAATGCAGAATAATCTACCTTACAAAAGGGAACCCCTATTAACATCCGGAAACCATAGTTAATATGGATGTATGTGTTGACTATGAACTTTGTACATCAGACACTCATTAACACATGCAATATAAACACTGCTACAAAACAATGTCATTATCTATACAACAGGCAGAATACACATGTATATAAATGCACACACCTGTATACAGGAACATGGGATATTGTGGAGACTGACTTTGGGGTACACTTTCCTTAAACACCTTGACCATGTTTTGCCATCCCTCCCAACCCGTTGTTAATCATGGTAACTGACTAATCTATTATTAGATTCTCAGGATGTTTCAGCAGATAAGGGAACAGGACCAAGTGTGGGTGGTGTACCCTTATGTCGTGTATGTGAGTACATCACATGACTATTTATCTTGGTGCATTGCAGGTAGCTGTGGTCCCAGTACTCAATAAAAGCTCCACACCTCATGATCTCACAACTAGTTCAAATCAGGACATGTAAGTCTAGTGCTCTGATTATGATCCAGGTGACCTAAGTTCAATTAACAGTATGAGCACCAGATACAGCTGGTCAGGGAGGGACAGGAGTGAAGGGGTTATGCCCACTTGCCTGTCTCTGGGAAAAGAACTGGAGGTATGCATCCAGGGCACACAGAGTTTACCAATTTCTTCCATGAGGATCAGAGAAATATGCACACTTTGCTTCTTTCATCTTTAGGCTTAGATTACATGAGGAAGTGAGTGACAGTCCTATAGCACACCCATTTCACACCCTCCAGAGAGAATACATGACTGCAGTGGTAGATTCAGAAAACAGAAGGCTCTGATCCCTGAACAAGTGAGGACACCACTCTCAGTCACTCCCTCCTTGCTCCTAGAGGAACAAATTGGCCATAGGACTCCTACCCCAGAGGAAAAGGACAGGACAAGTGCAACTAGGGTCCAGGATTGATGGTTAAAGGGAGACCACAGTGGAAAAAAACTTGTAATGCATAATGTTGCACAGTTTGTTCCACAGTTTCATGCAATGATATTCACTTGTCATTTATATCCTTGTTTTCACAAGTATGGAGCCATATAAAATCAGAGTGTCTGATCAATATTAGTATGGTGCCATATGAAATCAAAATAGCTGATCAGTGTTGGTATGGTGGCAAATAAAACCAAAGTGTATGTTCAGTGTTGGTATGGTATCATATAAAATTAGAGTGCTCAGTGTTAGGCACTTTATATTTGTGAATCCCTGCATCGCACAGTTCATTACAAGAGGCTTGTGTACATGTATAATGTTGTTGCTGCTACCTCCAATAAATCAACATGGCATACAAAAACATCCATGTTGCTGGGACAGCACTTTAGATGTCATGCATGCAGGACATATCAGCAAAAATGGGACAGTAAATGACCCAAAATTCATGAGCATAACAGTAGAAAGTTTGAGGTAGCCACAAATGTTTAAGTCTTCTATATGGCTGTTACCATCATTTTCAAGTATCACAGCAATCAAATGCACATCTGTGTAATTATACCTAATAACTGCACACTTGTGTGCTTCCAAAACATAAGTAGATATACAGTGCAATGAAAAACTATTTACCCCCTTCCTGATTTCTTATTTTTTTGCATGTTTGTCACACTTAAATGTTTCAGATCATCAAACAAATATAAATATTAGACAAAGATAACCCAAGTAAACACAAAATGCAGTTTTTAAGTGGAGATTTTATTTATTAAGGGAAAAAAACTATCCAAACCTACATGGCCCTATGTGAAAAAGTAATTGCCCCCTAAACCTAATAACTGGTTGTGCCACCCTTAGCAGCAACAACTGCACTCAAGCATTTGTGAGAACTGGCAATGAGTCTTTCACATCACTGTTGAGGAATTCTGGCCCACTTTTCTTTGCAGAATTGTTTTAATTCAGCCATATTGGAGGGTTTCCGAGCATGAGCCACCTTTTTAAGGTCATGCCACAGCATCTCAATTGGATTCAAGTCCGGACTTTGACTAGGCCACTCCAAAACCTTCATTTTGTTTTTTTTTAAGCCATTCAGAGGTGGAATTGCTGGTGTGTTTTGGATCATTGCCCTGCTGCAGAACCCAACTGCACTTCAGCTTGAGGTCATGAACTGATGGCCAGACATTCCCCTTCAGGATTTTTTGGTAGAAAGCAAAATTCATGGTTCCATCAATCAGAGCAAGTGGTCCAGGTCCAGAAGCAGCAAAGCTTCCCCAGAACATCTCACTACCACCACCATGTTTGACTGTTGGCATGATGTTCTTTTTCATAAATGCTGTGTTACTTTTACACTAGATGTAAGGGGAAGCACACCTCCCAAAAAGTTCAGCTTTTGTTTTGTCAGTCCACAGAATATTTTCCCAAATGTCTTGGGGATCATCGAGATGTTTTTTGGCAAAAGTGAGATGAGCCTTTATGTTCTTTTTGGTCAGCAGTGGTTTTCGTCTTGGAACTCTGCCATGCATGCCATTTTTGCCCAGTCACTTTCTTATGGTTGAGTCATGAACACTGACCTTAACTGATGCAAGTGAGACCTGCAGTTCTTTAGATGTTGTTCTGGGTTCTTTTGTGACTTCTTGGATGAGTTGACGCTGCGCTCTTGGGGTACTTTTTGTAGCCTGGCCACTCCTGGGAAGGTTCACCACTGTTCCATGTTTTTTCCATTTGGCTCTCACCATGGTTCGCTGGCTTTGTAACCTTTTCCAGACTGATAGATGTCAGTTACTTTGTTTCTCAACTGTTCTGGAATTTCTTTAGATCGCGACATGATGTCTTCCTTTTTGGGATCTTATGGCCTACTTCACTTTGTCTGACAGGTTCTATTTAAGTGATCTCTTGATTCAACAGGTCTGACAGTAATCAGGTCTGGGTGTGGCTAGTGAAATTGAACTCAGCTTTCCCAAAATTTGATTAACCACAGTTAATTCATGATTTAACAAGGGGGGGCAATTACTTTTTCACATAGGGCCATGTAAGTTTGGATAGTTTTTTTTCCTTAATAAATAAAATCACCACTTAAAAACTGCATTTTGTGTTTACTTGGGTTATCTTTATCTAATATTTATATTTGTTTGATTTTTTATTTATTTATTTACATTTGTTGACCAGGAGTGTATATTTGTTCTTTTATAAGAAAGAGACTGGGCATATTTGTTTGATGATCTGAAACATTTAAGTGTGACAAACATGCAAAAAAATAAGAAATCAGGAAGGAGGCAAATACTTTTTCATTGCACTGTATCTTGTATCAGCTGTTTGATGTCTGTCTCCAGGGTGTAATAGCTATATAAAAACATATACTGTTATTTGGGAATGGTCCAGTCTCCTGAAAATAAGCTAACTGGTCATCCTCCTTTTTGACATTAGCACCTGTGTTTCTGCACTGCTGTCACTTGTTTTACTGAGTGCAGCATGGTGAAGAACATATGAAATATGTGGGGTGAATGATATACCTCAGATGCTGCAGTGAAATTTATGCAAGGAAAATATGGCCCTCTGAGTATCATATGAATTACAACACATGCATTGTGCTCCTAATACACCAACTGTGTGGTAGTGTGTTAATAACCTGCCAGAAAAGTACAGTTGTATAAGTTGCACTTACCCATAACAGTAGATGTTTGAATTCCTCACTGGTGCAGTAGCCTTTAGGCTATATGAGTTGTGTCTTGCCCAGGACTCAACAACCGGTCAGCTTCCAAAAGTTTTGGCTCACTCCCACACCTTCACTTTGGCTGCTTATTGGGCAGACTTATGAAGGAAAATCAGCAGTCATAGTAAAGATACTTCAGGACTTTCTTAATCAAAAGTTAAGAAGGAACATACTCATCCTAAACCACTAAAACAAGTAATAAGAAGCAATTTTATAGCCCAACAAGTAATTATATACAGAAATAGGGGGTTGGGGTAGTGGCAGCAAGGAATTCCCCAGGCCTCTTCTGAAAATGGGTATTACCCAGTCGGACATGCCTGGTAAACAAAGGCAAATATATAAATTCAAACATCTACTGCTGTGGGTAAGTACAATTTACACAACTGTAATATGTTCATCATTCCCACAGCTACAGTAGCCTTTAGACTTCATGTATTTATTACCAAAGCCTATCCAACCAAGGAGGAGGAAGGCTATGGACCCAGGAGTCACTGAACAATGGTCCTATTAAAGCCTGTTCTGGATCTAGACATAGAATACAGTTTGTAATGCCTTGTAAAGGTATGTGCATAGGACCATATAGCTGCCTCAAGAATACTTCTAAAGTCCACTCCTTTCCATTATGCCATCAAAGAAGACAAGGCTCAAACAGAATGAGCTTTAATGCTGCCTGGAACTAGCTTTCCAGGGTTGGAATAAATAAAGGCAATACCTGAGGACAACCATCTGAAAATGAACCTCGGTGTTGCTTGATAAGTAGATTCAAATGGAGGCACAGTCTACTTTTCCAGCACAAAGAACCCTGCATTCTTGTAGCTGCCCATAGAATGCATTAGTAAAGGATTTTGCAGCTTGGACAGTGTTATCCTTCAGCATGGGGGCTTTGAAACTTTCCACCTCAGTCTTAAGTAACATGAAGTTTGCTTTTGAAAAGTTTTTCATGGTGGCTTTCTTCTCTGAGGGTGGGGGCGGAATATGGATATCCAAAGTGATTTGTTTATGGTCAGATCTAACCAGCAAGGGGTTGACCTCTGGTGTGGAACACCGGTCGCCCATGTTGGTGATGACCAGGTCCAATATGTTGTCACCTCTGGTGGGAGTGTTGACCAGTTGAAGCAGGGTGTTTGAGTTTATAAATTCTAGGAAAAGTTGGGCAAGGGAGTTAGTACTTTAGTAGTTCTCCCAGTTAATGTTTGGGTAATTGAAATCACCCAACATTAGGGTGTTTGGTAGGACCTTTATGTTTCCCAGTGTTTCCAGAAATGTGGAATGGGGGTCCTGGGACATGGTGAGTGATCTGTAGCAAACTACAATTTGAATTGCAGTTTTGCCCATTGTTAGTTGCACGTGGATGATCTCTGAAGTATCGTGCTGTGCCACTAACCTGGAGGTGTGGGTATGCTTGATGAATATGGATATGCCCCCGCCTTTTGTATTTCGGTTTGGGTTCTGTGGCCGAAATGTATTGTATGAGTTGCAGCCTAGTAGAGCTGGGGTGCTCTCTGGAGCCTTAAACCAGGTTTCTGTTACTGCACATATATCGATTTTCTCCATACTGAGGAGTGTCTCGAGAGTGTGCATTTTGAGATTTAGACTTCTGGCATTGAGTAGCATTGCCATCAATTTTTTGTTACTTGTGCTATTTACAGTGGTGGGTTTGTCTTTTGAACCTTATCTAAAAAAGGCACTAAGAGCCTTGGCAAGTATTTGAAAGCCTAAGGGTGACAGGTTGAAGCCATCTCTAGTGAAGCAGCGTGGCTTGTCGAGCATGTCATCCCAGGCAGACAGACACTGGATCCCCTTTGAATGACACCAGAAACTTAGCCAATTGTTGAAATCAATATTTTTTTCTTTGTACTGTGGTATCATTCTTGGCGAGGGCAGGATGCTACTCAGAGTCAGGGTCATACTGGCCTGGGCTACATGATCAGAGAGCTCTTCCATGTCTCTTTTCATGTAGTCCAGGGAGGTATGGCTCAGGTCATTCACACCAACATGGACAATGACAGAGTCATATTTGTACTTGTTCTGGAGTGACCTTAGTGCTTGTGTTATGTGGTGGATCCTGGCACCTGACAGGCAGCTAACAGTAACCTTCTCCTTATTCAGCCTAGTGAGTGGGACGTCAGTGTGCCTGACTATAAAGTCTCCTATTACTAGTATGTTGGGTATGTTATTTTGCCTTTAGGGCTGTGATTGCATGGCACACTGGATTTGTGAAGTATGTGTTTCATGGTTTGTGTTGGGGGGGTGGAGGTAGCTTGGATGTTTGCTTTGGAGGTCTCTGTTGGTTTTGCAGATTTTTATTTAGAGCCTCTGAGTATATTTCCATGTATTTATGTGTGTATTTTGCCGGTGCTGGTTTAATGGGTCTGTGTAAGACTGGTGGTGTGATGCAAGTATTTCCCTTCTCCTCTTGACTGTCTGATCAAGTCTTGGGTTGAAAGAGCTTACATCTAGTTTGGCTGTATAACTGCATCTCTCGCATGTATTAGTGTATGGTGGTAGGAGAAGGGGGGTTTTGGTGTACATGAGGCAGTTGTAACATTTCCTTAAAATGCCCAGATTCACCAGTTGGACTGTAGATTACACCTGAAACTGCCCTTTGGACA
This sequence comes from Protopterus annectens, assembly GCF_019279795.1. Taxonomy (NCBI): domain Eukaryota; kingdom Metazoa; phylum Chordata; order Ceratodontiformes; family Protopteridae; genus Protopterus; species Protopterus annectens. The sequence goes on along the minus strand of NC_056726.1, from coordinate 278,733,973 downwards.
TGCCTGGATAGGTACAGTGAACTGTTTTACTGGATGGCTGGTAAGGTCGAATAGAGAGCCTTGTCCTTCTGTACAGTACAGGAGGGTCTAGTGCTAGGGTTTATAAGTGCTTGCTATAAGTTTTGAGCAAGTGCCGGGCTGATAAATGAATGGCTTGAGTGATTAAGTTGAAAGTTTGTGTTGATCCAAGGGAAAAATTGAAGAGGAGACTTTGTGGAGCCGGGAATAGATTTACCCTAGCTAACCAGCGCTGCCCAGCACGAAAAACCGGGCAAATATGGTATTTATAGCAGGGAAATGAAAGAGATAGAAATTAGCCCATAATGGCCAATAAACTACTAATTTCTGGGCTGAAACCACTCCTCCAGGGACAGATAGGCTGCTCAAAGCTCCCCTCTCTCACAGGTGAACAGAGAAGCTTCCATCCATCCAAGTAAGGTATGGGCAAACACAGAGATTTGTAACACAGCCCTGAATTCAGCACTAACCTAAAAACTGGACTATACTAGCTTAGAAAGGTAGGAAACAAGTATATATTTTTTCAGAAAATAAAGCAGATACACTCAAAAAAACAGTTTAAAAGCACAGAAAAGGATACTTATTGTTATATATCGCAGATCAGAGTTGCAGTCAATGCCCCCAGTAACAAAGTAGGAAGAAACACAAATACAGTAAAAGCAGATGAATAAAGTGCAATATATATATATATATATATATATATATATATATATATATATATATATATATATAAACAATAGAAAACAAACAAACTGATTTAAACAAGTTACCCAATTAACCAGAAAAAAGCTCAAAACTGAGCCCTGTTCCAGCAGTCTTCAATCAGACAAGTTTTAACTGCACACCCCTGCTTACTAGGGTGCAGGGGAACCTTCTCCAAAAAAAGATGGCCTGGATCAGTGCTCAAGTTATACAAACAAAGCTAGATTCAGCAGGCATGAATCTGGTCTATGCTACAGCAAAAAGGCTCACCAATTTCAGAAAGAAACAGTTCAAATAAGCAGTCACAATAAGCCTGTGACCAGAAATTCCCAGCTCAGAATGGCAGACTCCAGCCACTCCTCCCACAAGAGTGCAGACCACAGACCTTCTTAATGTAGAATAACTGGCCTGAAGCCCAAGTGCTTAAGCCAGAACTAATACACTTTTAGAATAGCAGACACTGGGCCTTCAATCAGCAATTCCCAGTTGAGAAGGATGTAAGCTACCTGTCCTGCCACAACAGTGCAGACCACAAACCTTCTTAATGTAAAACAGCCTGTATGAAGCCCAAGTGCTTAAACCAAAAGACTTAGAATAACAGTTACAATTTAATCAGGCTACAACCAAGCAGTAATAAATGCAGCAGAATAAATAAAATTGAGTACTTTTAAAAAAAGCAAAATAAAGTAGGAGGAAACACAAATACAGTAAAAGCAAATGAATAAAGTGCAAAAAAAAATTGTTTTTAAGTGCAAGAAGAGAGGAAGGAAGAACCTAAGTGGGCTGGCCTTCTCAAATCTTCTCTCTGTATTAAGTAGAGTGAACACTAGACTCAGAATATGATCTAACTGTACTCAGTTAAGTGAGCAAATGAGATGGACCCAGGAGGAGTGTTCTAATACAGACTTACAGGAGGGGCGGGCAATTCCAGAGCCACCAACACTAATGCCAACATAGGAACAGGGAGGGAGGATGGGGAACTAACTGCAGAGACACACACAGCACACTGTTCAGAACGCACAATTAGGAAACAGAAAAAAATGAAAATACATTACTTTTAAAACTGCAAGTTTGTACTTAACAAAAGACTAAAATTCACTAGTGCAAGTTTCACTTAGCTTCAGCTTGTAATGCAAATGTTTGTAGCCAAGCAAGTCTCTCAGGAGTTGAGCATAAAATGATTTCTCAAACTTTGTGGCTAGCACTTAAAGTACAGAGGAATCCCTCTAGGCTATTAAATATCAGATAACAAAGAAGTGATACAAACACCCCCTCTTATAGCAAAATAACTGCAGAAAGACACACAGAACACTGTTCAGAAACAGAATTAGGAAACAGAAAAAAATGAAAATACACTACTTTTAAAACTGCAAGTTTGTACTTAACAAAAGACTAAAAGTCACTACTAAAGACAAACTTGTAAAAATGTAAACGTTGCAAGAAATTACAAAAACGCCAAAGCAGTGCTAGTCAAATCACCCAAAACACGACCTCTTTCCAAACAGATGCAGGAAACAATTTCATTAAGCTATAACAATGCTTTTCGGTGTTTACAAAAAAAAACATCTTCAGATAAAAACATTTTAAAACACTGGGGTTTAAATTCCCCTACTTCCTATCACGTTTAAAAACAGTAATATGAGTGGCTGTCCATTTCTTGCTTAGAAAGCAAACTCCACCTCCCTTCAAATAAAACAAACCGTTCTACTATATTGTGAACATCAAAAAACTACTGCAAGTTTCACTTTGCTTCAGCTTGTAATACAGATGTTTGTAGCCAAGCAAGTCTCTCAGGAGTTGAGCATAAAATGATTTCTCAAACTTTGTGACTAGCACTTATAGTACAGAGGAATCCCTCTAGGCTATTAAATATCAGATAAAGAAGTGATCCCAACACCCCCCTCTTATAGCAAATTAATTGAAGAGAGACACACAGCACACTGTTCAGAACACACAATTAGGAAACAGAAAAAAATGAAAATACATTACTTTTAAAACTATAAGTTTGTACTTAACAAATGACTAAAATTCACTACTGCAAGTTTCACTTAGCTTCAGCTTGTAATGCAGATGTTTGTAGCCAAGCAAGTCTCTCAGAAGCTGAGCATATCAATTTCGATTTATGAGGGTCTGTCCTTGTCTTTCTCATCTTGTCTGCCCCTATGTTTTGCTCTGATAGAATGTAAGCTATTTAGGGGGTTAAGCAGTTTAAGCAGTGCTGAAGAGCTACCTCCCATGCCGTCATAGTCAACCTGTGCAGAGAGTACAACTTGGTGTCCCCTTGCTTGTTTCTATGCCATACTACTGTGGTGTTGTCTGAAAAAAGCATGAAGAGGTCCCAGAGCCATAAATGACCACAGTCCACATCTCTTTGACATTAATAAACTTTGGTCTGTCTGAAACTTCCACAGGCCATGCACCTTTACCTCAATTGAAACTGCCCCTCAAACAAAATATAAGGTGTCTGTAGCTACAGGCTAGATTTGAGGTAGAGAGGACAACTGGAGACCTGGATTTGCTTTTATATGTAATCTTCACCACTGCAGTTCCTTATTCACAAAGCTCAAGACTGGAATATGAAATCCCTGATGATGCAAATGATGAGACCATGTGTTTTTTTTTTTTTTTAGAAACCATTAAATATTTCTCATGTGCAACCTGGCAAGAGGAATCATGAGAATCATAGAGGCCATGAGCCCCAGGATTCTCAGATATTCTCAGGCTGAAGTCTGAGAATGAGTTGAGAAGCTCAGGAACGTTTCCAGATAAAAATCCACATTCTCTTCTGTCAAAAACAAAAACATTTTGCTGCAAGGTGTCTATGAGACTGCCTAGAAAGACAATCCTGTTTGACAGGGTCAAACAGAATTTCTGAATATTTATCTGGAACACCAGAATGGTCAGAAGAAAAGAAGTTTATTGGAATAGCTCTTGACGCTTGGGAAAAGACTGGAAAGATGAGTAAATCATCTAAATAAGGGAATATGTGAATTCAATTCAGCTTGCAATGAGCTGTGACTGGAGCTAGACACATTGTAAACACCCTTGGAGTTGTAGATAACCCAAAGGGTAATGTAGAGATTTTGTAATGTGACACAGAGAAAACCTGAAAAATTCCCTGAAGCTTCCTGCTATGGGAATGTGATAGAATGCCTTTTTTATGATCTAAACTTCCCTGGGGAATGTCAAGTAATAGCTTCAGAAGGTTCAACATCTTGAATTTTGAAACTTTCACATACAGATGTGGAAAAGAAAGATCTATAACTACTCTCCAAGAAGACTCTCTTTGGTACCAGAAACATTGTGGACTAGAACCATTTGTCCCTTTGATTTAATGGCACAAGTTATAGGATTCCAAGGTTGAGTAAGTGCTGAAAAACCTGAGGAAAAAATTTGTTTGGTGTAGATGGTAGGGAGGATCTATCTGGAAAGGAAGTATCTCTAGCCAGTGCCAAATGTATCCATCCTGAATCACTTTTAACACCTAAGAGTCTGAAACAATCTATTGCCAAAGGTGAATGTAAAGAGACAGTATTTGCAACAGCTTTGAGAGACAGAGGCAGGAGGGGTGGGAAGGTAGTGGGGAGAATGCTGGTGTAGTCATTCTGAAGTATTAGACTGTTCCTTTTTAAGAAAATATCCTTGGTTTGGTTACCTCCCACCCCACCCTACCATCTCTTTTTGCTTCTTTGTTTGGCTTGAGAAGACAAGGATTGTTTGTTTTGTTTCCTAGATTGGAAAGAGGATCAGTGAGATTTGTAAAGGAGGGTCAGAAAAATCTTAGAGATTCCTGTATTCATTTTCCTCTTTTGTCCAATTATTTGAGAACTTAAGTAACAGATAGACTAAACAAAACCTCCTTATCTAAAGTGGAATTTTAAATATCAGACTGTACCTCTTCATAAAGCTTGATTATGTATCCAGACATACCTCCTAAATACTGTAGCAGTAGTAGTGGCCCTATACACAGTATCTGCACAATAATACACATGTCAGGATTCAATAAAGACCATGTAGGCTCCATGTAGAGCCTACATGGAATGTATCTGTGTATGAGGCCATGATCTTTCCTCAGCAGCATGCCATGCATATTAATGGTGTGGCTCACTTAAGGGAGGATTTGCGACACAAAACCTCACAGAACAACATGGATAATAAATCCGTGTGACACCAACGGTACACCCACATACCTGTCAACCTGTTAACCTGACCGAAAAGAGTATAAGAAATATGGGTCTATATTAGAACATCGAAGTTTCAGGTCTTCGAATGTTCTAATATCGACACCTAGTAACCGAAAACAGATAAGACCGAAAATTTAGAACATCGAATTTTTTCCTAGGGAAAAAATTCACTGTTCCAAAACAAATACACACAACACAAACACACCAAACATACAGCAATCCACACACATACACCTAAAATCTTACATCTAAACCTACACTAAACTGTACATACACCACTATCTACCCACTTACCTTAACCCAAACCCTAACCCTAAGTCCATCACTATCGCACATACACCCCACCCGCGCCCTAACCCTAACTCACCTATCCCATCCTAACCCTCACGTCCAAACATTCGCACACTTACCTGAACCCCACAGTAAATTTCTGCCGCAGAGCTGAAAATAGTGAAGCGACAATAACGGACAACTGAATTCTTTCCCTAGGAAAGAATTCAGTTATCTAAGAATTTGCTATTTTCAACTTTCGGTTACTAGGTGTCAATATTAGAACATTCGAAGACTTGACACTTCGATGTTCTAATATAGACTCTGAAATATTGCCAGAGCTGTGTATGCAATTATTTCACTAGTTTGGATTTCTTATTTTTTTCTTTTTATGTGCATGTTTGTATGATGCACAGCGTTATCTAGTGATGCTTAGCTCTTCACACTCATGCATCAGACGTGTCAGACATCTAAAAATAGAAACTGGATACTTTCAATTGTTTTAGCTGAGCAGTGCTGGGCAACATGCAAACCTGTGCAGTGAAGCTGCACTACACTTACTGTGGCATCTTCACATTATATGTGAAAATACATGAGCTCTCTTCACTCCTCTTGTGGTAAAATAGGTTGAGTGATTACCTATAGGGTAGTAGGTCCTGGGCAGTGATACCTTTTACTGCAGTGAAACTGTATTAGGTCAGTGAAACATCCATTCACTTTAAATTCAATTATTGCTATATTTAGAAAAGCTGCACGATGCTAAGCATCGCTTAAACATGGGATTTCCTTATTTGCATTTTTGAAAGTTTCAGTATGACATGCAATGGTGGGAATGCATCCTATTTAAAAGGCAATTGACAAGAATTGCTCAGTATTTCTTGGAGCCTAATCTTGTATGTTTATATGGCTGTTGTGAGGGAAGGAGTGTGCTTTCTGGTACAGCATTGGGGTGTTCAGGAGTCTAAGATATTTATTGGACTCCTGGTACAGCACCATGGACCTCAGCTGCTGCATGAGAACTATGTTGGCTCAGAATGCAAGTCTGAAGCATGAGATAGTTTGGTTAGGGACCTGACCAATGGACTGGTATATCCCTCACTGGGGAGCAGTGTAGTCACCATTTTGATGACCTCCAGTGAAGGAAGAGGGATACTTTGGATCAGTGGATCCAAGAGACACAGGCAATGAGCAACCCACAGATATGTAAGGTTTTCTGGTACTTTATAAATATGCAAGCTAAATCTGTGCAAAACTGGTGTGCATAATGGTTTCCCTCTCTTACCACAGCCGCAGAAGAGAGGTCTTGCAATGTGAGGTTCTATACAAGGAGGTTGGCAAGGATGAGGCAAGCATGTGGTATGTAAAAAAATCAATAAAGTGTTAAATGAATGAATAAATTGGTAATAAAATATAAAATCCAGTCTCTGTCTGCCTGGGACTACATGATTGACAGACCACGATGCTTTGCCAGAGATGGTCTGCACCTATCACCCTTAGGTTTCAGGTTACTGGCTAAGGCTCTTGCCACCCCTATAGTGCCTTTTTTAGGCAAAGTTCAAAGGACAAAACCACCACCATAACAGGTACAAGCATGAAAAATCTGAAGGTAATGCTACTCAATGCTAGCAGTCTAAACCTCAAAATGCACTCTCTCGAGGCACTCCTAAAAATGGAGAACATCGATATCTGTGCAGTAACTGAGACCCGGTTCAAGGATCCAGAGAGCACCCCTGCAATACTAGGCTACAACTCTTACCACACTTTTGGCCACAAAACCAGGATCAAAACACTAAAGGTGGAGGAGTGTCCATATTCACCAAGGATATTCACACCATCAGGTTAGTTGCCCAACACAATGCGTCTGAAATTCTCCAAGTGCAACTAACACTAGGTAAGACTGCAATCCAAATTGTAGCTTGCTGGAGATCCCCCACCATGCCCCAAGATTCTTACTACACCTTTCTAAACATACTGGAACATATTAATATACAACCAAACACCCTAATACTGGGTGATTTCAACTGCCCTGCCATTAACTGGGAAAACTACTTATGTACCAACACCTTTGCCCAACGGTTCTTGGAATTCATAAATTCCAATGCCCTGGATCAACTAATCCATAGTCCAACCAGGGGCTCCAATATCCTAGACCTGGTCATTACCAACATGGGAAATCGATGCTCCACACCTATGGTCACCCCCTCATTGGTCAGGTCAGACCATAAGCTGATCACCCTTAACATCCACATCCCAGCCCCCCCCCCCCCCAGTAAGGAAACCTCCATAAAAAACTTCTCCAAAGCCAACTTCATGCTACTCAAGTCAGAAGTTACAAACTCCATGACACCCATGCAGACGGAAACTGAAAGTTCGACTGCTGAGTCCTACACTAAGGCACTGTATGAGCACATTCACTCATGCATGAATTGTGCCATCCCAAATAGAATCAAGATGCTCTCCTCCAAAAAAAGGAAGCCAATCTGGTGGTCTCCTGCCATAAACAAACTTTACAACAAAAACTGTTGCAGAAAAGAGGAAAATCTCAGGATACAAAAATCTCCCTTACCAGCCTCAGTAAGAAATTGAGATCCCTCATAAAATCCTCTAAAGCTAGTTACAAAAATAAAATTGCCAAAGATTCCAAAGACAACCACAAGGCATTCTATAACTATGTCAAGAATCTAAATGGCAATGCTTAGATCTGCTCTGAGCTGCAACAGAATGGCATTAAATATACTGATCCCAAGGATATTGCCAGTATCCTGGCAGATCAATTCAGTGCCAACTTCACCCCCCTCTCACCCCCTAAATGGCCCATCTCAACACCGGAAGATTGCCAAATTCTGGTAATAATGGCTACACAGGTAAAAAATGCACTCTCCAAAGGTAAGAATAAAGCATCCATGGGACCAGATGACATTCTGGGCTGTGTACTACATGAACTACAAAATGAACTGGCACCTCACCTAAGTGTCATGTTTAATCATACCCTTACCTCAGTCTTCGTGCCCACTGAGTGGCACACAGCTACAGTTATTCCATGCCACAAGGGGGGATCCACCTTGGATCCCGGGAACTACCGCCCCATCAGTCTGGCTAGCCTGATCTGCAAGGCCATAGAACGTATTATCATGGAACTTATAAACAAAGACATTGGCAACCTTCAAACACTGGACCCCACTCAGTTTGGGTTCGTGAAGCACCGATCTTGTCTCCTGAACCTGATTGACTTCTTCGAATCAGTCTCCAGAGCCATGGATGAGGGTAAGGCAGTCCACACAGCCTATCTGGACCTTGCCAAGGCCTTTGACACCATCCCCCTCTCTGGAATCATAGATAAACCTACTAAGCTGGGCATTAATCCCTACATCATTTGATGGGTTGCCAACTGGCTTACTGACAGAACCCACATTGTAAAAGTAGCTGACTCCAAATCCAGCTCCAGACAAGTGACAAATGGAGTACCTCAGTGTTCAGTCCTGGGACCTCTCTTGTTTGGCATCTACTTCTCTGAAGTACAGGCCAACACTAAGGGACTCTGGCTAACAATGTTCGCAGATGACTGCAAACTGGGAGCCATTATTTAATCCCCAAATGATGTGGATACTCTACAAAAGGGTCTTAAGAAACAGATGCTTGGTGCCAGAGCCATGGGCTCAAGCTCAATGCCAAGAAATGTATAGTTATCCCCTTTGGGAAAAAACATGTACCCATGAATTACCACATAGGTGGCAGTACACTAAACACTGAAAGTGTGATAAGAGACTTAGGGACACAGGTGGACAGTGGTCTCACCTTCAATAACCACATCGCCACAACAGTCAGGAAATCCTTCTATGTGGCACACCTCATCACTAAAAGTTTTTCATCCGGAAAAAAGGAGGTCATTGTCCCATTGTACTCATCCCTCATTAGACCCATTATAGAATACAACACCCCATTTGGTATGTACCTCTGAAGACATCTGCAACAACTGAAAGGCCGCAGAAATACCTCACTGAAATAATCACAGGCCTAAAGCAGATGCCTTATGCTGACTGCCTTAAAAACCTCCAGCTATACTCTGTCACATATCATCTACTCCGAGGCGTTCTCTGCTTAACATACAAAGCCATGTCAAACCCAGAGCTGTTGGACATGCTACACTTAAAGAAATCCCAATCCCTCATTGCCACAAGCTCCAGGGATCTAAACCTTGTCTTCACAATAAACAAAACATGCTGGAGGGAATAGGTTCCTGACCCAGAGACTCCCCAGACTCTGGAATAGACTGCCCATACATATCAAACAGAGCGCCTCTTTGGCCCTCTTCAAAAGGAACCTTGATGATTGGATGGGAGAAAGGAAATTCACTCTGGGGATCACGTCAGTCACCCTGCTAGACAGGGGTCCAGGGAAGTAAATAGTGTGGGAAGAAATAGCCATTGAATTGTTATGACTAGGCTTGTATAGGCCCTAGGGCCGATAGCCTAGTACCAACCTATGAACCTATAAACCCATAAAAAATACAGATATTGCAGTCTTAACAGTTGTGTATGAAATACCTGGGACATCATAGACTTTAATGTGGCAGTGCATATCTGAACTGTAAAAGCAAGTCAGCATAGCTTTCAACCATTACTTAATGTTGCTGAATACCCAGATTAAGTGTCAATGTTGTGGTCTGCTCATTGTCAGAAATATGCTGTAGACTGCAGTCAATAACTGAATAGGGTAAACATGTATGTTAACAGAAGTCCTAGGCAGCTATCCATGTGTGTAAATGCAAGATCTGAAACAACATGAATCAATAAAGTGTAAAAAGAGACAGTGCTGTGATCATTTTGTATTACAAATAAAATGTTCAGTATTACTGTAGTCACTGCTTGTGGGTTCTAATCCCACACAAGCCAACTGAAAAATTGTGCTGTTTACAATACTGTTTTAGCATCTAATCAACAAAACGTGTCCATCTGTCAAGTGTAATCAATGTACATGGACATACCTCTCAGCTTTCATGATTTTTGCAGAATGTACTGAATATTGCCCCATATGTGTGGTCTGTTTGATATATAATCTTGTTTTACGGCCAGTCTCTGGCAAATTGGTGAGGATCAGTGTCAGAAAAACATGTCAGACCTCTGAACTGCAGATATTAGACCTCTCTGAAAATGCATTTTAATGGCAAATCTGTTATTCAAACAACTTGCTACTATTGTAACAGCACACAATGTAAGAATGTTCCCTATTGTTGTGCCTTTGTCCCACCATTATGAATGGCTTGGGCCAGAATGTCCAATGCTAAGATGCTGAGAAGTATGTACATGGAACATAATATATCCCATATAAGCAACACTGAATGATTGCTGGATGCAATATGATATGAACTATAGTGTGTGTGTGTAAGGAACAGGTTAGTATTTCAAATAATAAATGTCATAGCAGTGAGTAGTGTTACAAGTAAAATCTAACATACGTAAAAGTACTTTTCATGATATGCATTATAATAGTATTTGTGAAGTTACTAGTGTTGTCCTTTCTTCTGTCACCCACCCCTTCTCTTTTATTTATTTAATCAATATATTTACTATTATAATTTCCTATTATCATCTTATTTAGTATTACCTGTTATCTATAATGTAATATTGCTTTGTTGTTAAATACATTTTCATTTACATTATTTATTGTTGTTTTCCATATTATATTATTTTTTAGTTGTTTCCATTATTTATTATTGTTTTCTTTTATCTTGTTCATTACATTTGTTTGTGTTACTGTTTTATTTCCTTTATGTTTCTATTTTATTTACCACAGTGCAACAAGGCAGGCTGGTTCCTGGTGATCCACCTGCCTTGGCTCCCCCGGCTGAGGCATCAAGGCCCAGCATGTCTGGGCCACAGCCTGGTTGCACCCCTCCTGCTGCTCCTGCACTACCTGTACCTTCAGGTAGTTCCACCCCATAGGCCGAGAGTGTGCCCACCTCTGTGACTCGAGACAGAGGGGATGCCTATATTATCTGTCTACAACTGCCATGCATGGTGCATAGACTAGTGCAGCAGACTGTGGGCACACACTATGCCAAATGAAGAACATGCTGTCCATCCTGGTGTGGCAGGCTGGCCACAGGTGCCAACATGAGCCACTGCATCCACAGGAGTAGTGAAGGTGCAGTGCTAACAGTCCCATGGGTGTGGACTTGAGTCTCACTGTTACTGTGTCTGATGTCCATGGGACCTGAAGTCTCCCACCCTCTCCCCAACCAAGGTGTTTACCTCCTCTTGTGTCCCTCACCTACCCTGTGTGCTGTCTTGTATGTCTTGTCTGTCTGCAAATGCTTCCTCACCATCCCAACTTACCTTCCCCACACATATCTATGTCCCTTCCCCAACATTCCACTCTCTCCTTAAAACAAAAAGAGGACACCTGTCCTGGAAAAAAATATTGTCCTATACATAGCTCTCCATTTTGCACATGTGTCTACTGGACACACTTAATTTGGCCCAATTGGCTTGACAACGCACTTAAGTTGTCCTCACCCCTCTCTCTGGGGATGACAGTCCAAATTCAGCTAAAAATCTTTGCAAGTGCATAGTTTTTGCTGTTGAGGAAATGGATAACTATGGTTCTTTCCTACACCCTTCCTGCACATTCCTACCTGCCTTTCACTATGTTTGTCCCCAGCTTGCACCCCATTTCACCACTTTCCTATCACCCCAATTTTCTTTTCTTTAAAGAAAATATGCTTGATGCTGCACATGGCTAAGCAAAGCTAAATGTTGGTGTATTATTACATGTATGTGAAAGCAGAAAAACCAAGTTCAAAAACTTCACCTACATCCTATTTCAAACCTAGTATCACCTGACTTGAACAATAGTGCATCAACCCACAGACTCACACAGGCAGTTAATTAGCATGTGTTGTAAGCAAAACATAGTATTTGTCATTTTCTCATCATTAAGAGTGCCACATCGTGCAGCAAATCTGCTAAAAGATAAATGGAAAAATAGGAATTTAACTGGGAATCTGGTAGATAAATACATCACTATAAAGCCATACACACAGTAACACATGTAAGTGAGGTATGTAACAGCAGTTCAGTGTGCAATTATCTGTACAACATGTAAAAACACATCTGCTACACTACAGACTCTGTAGCTCAATCTGTGAAATGCTTTGAAAATGTTTATTTTTTGGTTCACATGGTCATAGCCAAACCGTTGGCGAGGTTCCACACAGGCGGATTGATAGAGGTGCTCGTAGGAAGCCTGTTGCCCCTCCACCACCTATTGCAGGTGGCTCATCACATGTCACTCGGCATGTGTTTAGGGCCATCATGGAGGCACAGGCACATTCAGAAAGGAACTCCCAATGAATGCTCAGGGTTATGTATGCAGCACAGTCTGACATCCACGACTGCCTCCATGATGTTTCTGATACTATGGATCGGTTGGCTAACACAGTAGAAAGAGGTAGGTCTGAGACAGATCGCAGACTATCTGTCATGGAATACACATTATCTGTGATGGAATGTCTAATTGGAGTTGAGTGTCTACCTCGTGGGCGTAGGTCAGCAGCTACATCTGCTAAGAGTCAATGTGGTCATGCCCAATTACACTTCTGTAGTGACAGTGCATCTAGTGCTCCAGAGGGGAGTGTGCTGTCCACACCAAGATATAGCAGGCCATGGGATCATGGTCCTGGGTGTTCTCATGAAGGGCACATGCCTAGTAGACATCATTCACCTTCAGTTAGTAGCACAGCATCTGAACCTGGGCATGGAGGTGCTAGTGCAACTCCTGGCAGAGCCAGTTCTCATGTTTGGGGGCAGAAACGATTAACTGTCAGCTCTACCATGCATGTCTCACAGCTGCCCAACATACAGACATGTAGGGCTAGCACTGAGCTTGGCTGTGTTCATGCAGATACTCACACACCAATGTCAGATTGAGGGCACCTACAGACACACACACAAGATTTCCATATTCTATCTGCTTTCCTTGCTTACTCACACACACTTGCCAACCTATTGGGTCATCCTAGGCCTCCTGCACCCCAACACAAAACTCTATGCAAGAGAGGATAACTGTTCCACATCACCATCATCTTTCTCATGGATGCAGGGAGATAAAGCAATGTGCCTGATGCAGAGACTGACTATCTACATTAATATGAATTTCTTTCATCCATTGGTGCTGTTGACATACTATTTTTACTGGTCATTTACAGATATTGTGCTTTGTCAGTCATACTGTGGATAGCGTAATTGTCTACATTAAAATGGATTCTGTTGTAAGGGCTGTGGAGTCACACAATGAAATGTGTCTCGTGGAAATATCTACATTTCTCTTTCAGGATTGTATAGTACACACGTATGGGTACACATCCATAATCAATCCATCAACATCAGAGCACAGGATTGAATGTCAGCACAGAAGACAAATATTATCAGAAAGGTAATGTAGTATAGGTACATAAGTTCATGGGTTCATAGGTTCACAGGTGTTTACTAAGCTAATGAGCACAAGGGCCTTTTTAAGCCTAGCCATGCATCCCAAATCTCTGACAAGTTTTGATACCCTTGATAAGTGTAAGCAGGGGATTGGGAGATGAAACATTTACAAGCAGTGGCCTGGGAGATAAATCATTTACAGGTTGCCTGTGTCCATTAGAAACATAGGTGCCAAACCAGGAATGCATTTCCTATTCCCCATCCAATTGTCTAAGTTGCATTTGAATTGGGTTAGGGAAGAACTCTGCTTCATATGGATAGGGAGCCTATTCTATAGACAGGGTAGTATCTGGGATACATACCTGCCTCTCCAGCTGGTCCTATTTATATCACAGGCATGGTTTAAGTCATTAGAATAGGGTAATTCTGGTGCTGATTGTTTTGTGGATATGCAGGAGGTCCATCAGAGTGGGGTCTGACAATGCCCTGTATGCCAGGCATAGATCTCCCCTCAAAAGCCTGTAGGAGAGAGAATACAGGGATAGGACCTTGAGGTGGTCTGCATAGGACATTTTACTTATGCCCTGTATTCTTCTAGTGAGGAACCTCTGTGGATGTTCCACCAAAGGGGGCACTGTACATAATGATAGGGCTGATGAATACCAAATACAGTGGAATAATGACTTCCTTGGACTTAGATGCCATACCTTTGTTTATAAGTTGTGCAACATAGAATGATTTCCTCACTGCTGTAGACACACAATGGTCAAAGGCTAGATTACTATCTATGTGTGTCCCTAAGTCCCTGCCTTTTGGGTCAGCTTTAAGACATATGTTGTCAATATGCTAGATACCAGGGGTGGATGACTTCCCAAAGGATACTATTATGCATTTCTTGGCATTTAGTTTTAGTCCATGACTCTGACACCAGTTGTTTGTCTGTATCATTCCCTCCTGGAGAACATTTTTGTCAATGTGGGATTCAATGACAGGTCCTAATTTGCAATCATCTGAAAATTTAGTCAGCCAGATGCCACTGACATTGACCTTGACTTCAGAGAAGTAAATGCCAAAAAGGAGCGGTCCAAGAACTGATCCTTGAGGGACTCCACTTGTAAATGGCCTCTTTGTAGAGGTGGACTCCCCAGTTCTAACTTCCTGGGTCCTGTCTGTGAACCAGTAGGGTATAGTGTCAAATGCCTTGGCCAGGTCAAGGTAGGCAGTGTGAGCCATTTTTCCCTCATCCATTACTTTGGTTACCTTCTCAAAGAAGTCCACCAGTAGGTATGGTCTGCCCTTGATAAAGCCAAACTGGGTTGGGTCCAGTCCCTGAAGAGTTACTATATCTCTGTTGATCATTTCCATGATAATTCTTTTCATAGCTTTACATATAAGACTAGTGAGACTTATGGGTCTGCAGTTTCCTGGGTCTGTAGATGGCCCACCTTTGTACAGGGATGACTGTTGCTGTTGTCCATTAATGAGGCACAAAGCCTGTTTGGAGGCTGCAGTTAAATAGTAATTCCAGAGGCCCTGATAGTCATGTTTCATGCTATTCAGAAGGCATCCTGGGATATTGAAAAACAAACAAATCTGTTAGGAGAAGAAAATATAAAAAATAAAAAAAGTGCAATAAGCTGGTTGCATAAGCATGCACACCCTTAAACTAATACTTTATTGAAGCACCTTTTGATTTAATTACAACATTTAGTCTTCTTGGGTACACATCTGTCATCAATTAAAAAGACTCTGATTAACCCCAAATAAACTTCAGCTGCCCTAGTAGGATTTTCCTGACATTTACTCAGTTGCCTGCTACAGCAAATGCCATGGTTCACAGAGAGCTTACAAAGCATCAAAGGGATCTCATTGTTGAAAGGTATCAGTCAGGAGAAGGGTACAACGCATTTTCCACAGCATTGGATATACCATGGAACACAGTGAAGACAGTCATCAAAAAGTGGAGAAAATATGGGACAACAGTGATGTTGCAAAGAACTGGACGTTCCTCCAAAATTGATGAAAAGACAAGACAAAAACTGGTCAGGGAGGCTGCCAAGAGAACTACAGCAACACTGAAGGAGCTGCAGGAATTTCTGACAAGTACTGGTTGTGTACTACATGTGAGAACAATCTCCCATATTCTCCATATGTATGGACTATGGGATAGGGTTGCAATACGGAAGCCTTTTCCTACACAGAAAAATATCCAGCCTCAGCTAAAAGTTGCAAAACAATACATCAAGACTCCCAAAAGCATGTGAGAATATGTGTTAAGGTTGAACTTTTTGGACACAATTCCAAAAGGTACATTTGGCACAAAAACAACACTTCACATCACCAAAAGAACACCATCCCCACAGTGAAGCATGGTGGTAGCAGTATCATTTTTGGGGGGTTGCTTTTCTTCAGCTGTAACTGGGGCTTTAGTCAAGATGGAGGGAATTATGAACTGTTACAAATACCAGTCACTTCTGGCCAAAAACCTTCAGGAATCTGCTAGAAAGCTGAAGATGAAGAGAAATTTCACCTTTCAACATGACAATTACTCCAAGTATACATCCAAATCAACAAAAGAATGGCTTCACCAGAAGAAAATTAAAGTATTGGAATTGCCCAGCCAGAGCCCAGACCTAAATCCAATAGAAAATCTATGGGGTGACCTGAAGAGGGCTGTGCACAAGAGATGCCCTCTCAATCTGACAGATGTGGAGCACTTTTGCAAGGAAGAATGGGCAAATTTTGTCAAGTCAAGATGTGCCATGCTGATAGACTCCTACCCAAGAGGACTGAATGCTGTAATTAAATCAAAAGCTGCTTCAACAAAGTATTAAGTTAAGGGTGTGCATACTTATGCAGCCAGATTATTATATTTTTTTTTTATTTTCTATATTTTTCCCCAGATTAGATTGATTTTCAATTGAATTGTACAGGTTATAGGTCACATTAAAGGTGGGAAAAGATTAGAAATGATTTATTGTGGTCTCATTTTTTTATATCACAAAAACCTGGCATTTTAGCAGGGATGTGTACACTTTTTATATCCACTGTAGCTGGTCTAAATGTGTGGAAGGCATTATAACCTTGCATTGTCACATGCTCTCTGCAGCTATAAACCACGTCTCAGTGACCGCACAGACATTAGCATTCTCTAGGGTGAAGAGAGCTTCTAGGGAGTGGAGTTTTTTGTTTAGACTTCTATCATTGAACAGTAATACCTTTAGGTTTTCTTGGTTTTGATTTGCTATGTCAAAAATGCTTTCAGTTTGGTATTGCCTAAAAAAGGCACTATGGGGGAAGACAATGTTTTAGCTAATATTTGAAAAGCTAGAGTGAAGAGGTACAGACCATCCCTGACAAAGCATCATGGTCTGTTGACTATCTCCTTCCATACCGACAAATACCACCCCCCCCTTAGAATGACACCAGAAACTAAGCCAATTATTAAAGTCAATCATCTTTTGTTCATATTGTGGCATCATCCTTGGGGAAGGTAAAATGCTGCTCAATGCTAGGCTCATACCAGCCTGAGACATATATTCCAAGAGCTCCATGATGTCTCTATTCATATAGACTAGGGAGGTATGTCTCAGGTCACTTATCCTCACATGGACTTTAGCTGAGTCATATTTGTATTTATGGTCCAATGACATGAGTGTGTGTGTAATGGGGTGGATCCTAGCCCCTGATAAGCAACTGTCTCCAATGACTAGAATGTTGGATTATGTGGTGGCTTGCTTTATGGGCTTAGAGGTTGAGGCTCCATGAGATGTAGTGATATGTGTTGATGTGGGTGTTGTTTTGAAAGAGTGCATCTGGGGCTGTTGAGAGCATGTATGTGTAGGAGGTCTTTGTGGATTAGGAAGGTTACATTTAAGTGCCTCAGCATATGTCTGCTTTGAATTGTGTGTGATGGGTGCAGTATGTGTACTACTGACAACCTTACTGACATTAGGAATACTTTTACATAAGAGCTTTGTCTCCAGTGACACTGTGTGAATACATCTCTCACATACCATATCAGTTTGTTTGTGAATTAACTGGTGATCAGCAAACATGAGACAATTTCTCATTTCCTCAGGATGCCCATATCCACCAACCTGGTAATGGACACAGTGAGGAAGTTCATACCCATGACAGTTCATACCCATGGCAACAGACACTTTTTTTATTGATTAGACAGTTGTGATAATATCAGTTAATGTCAGGAGTATCCGTTTTGCAACTATGGGGACAGTGCTTGTCAGTGCAGGCTAGTTTTCTTGTGTGCAACTAGGTACTGGAAAAAAATTAAATTGTGCTTTTACAGGAAAAATGTCACTCAATGTGTCTAAGTCTGTACAGAGCACTGACAAATACTTGAGGCAAAACTAATATGTAGACCCTGAAAATTTAAGGATGAAGTATTTAGGCAGATATTCTGAAGTTAGAAACAAATCATGCAGTATTTACTGAAAACAAAAAAATAACTTGTCAAGAATGGTGAAAAGAGGGTAGTCACATAAATGGCTACTGCCTGGCTACTACTAGTGCTGGTCTCGTCATAGCTTCACTCTGTTGGGATACAATGCTCCTTTGCTTCTTCTATCACCAGAAGCAAAATGTTAACACCAATCCCAGGATAAAAAGCAGGCCACAGCCTGTTCAGTGATCCACAGTCTTGTCCCAGATAATGTAAGGGTCTGTAGGCTTGTTGTAGCCTTTTCCAGATAGATGTCTTGAATAGCAATCAGACCAATCAGTTCAGTTCTACATGTATTTTGCCTTGGGTTTTGAGGTTCATAGGATGTGACTAGGGTAGTGACCTGATGTGATTATGAGCGTAGCTGTTGCATCACAATATAATGTTCAATATCAGATGACAAAGATGTTGAATGTTTGTCTAGCAAGATCCACAGTGGCAGTGATCCATACTAAATAACATTTTCACAGCAATTCTTGTAACCTGCCCTTCAACAGAGAAATGGAGGTGTTCTGCTTGACATGTATGTCAGGCCTATTGCAGAGGACTGTCAACCTTTGAGAGATGTTCATGTCCCTCCAGCATGTCCTATGTATGTCATACTGTATATTTAGGTTTCTGGAACACGTAACTGTAGTCCCACATTAGTTCACACAACTTCCAGTTGCTATCTAGTTGTTTGAAAGGCACTGTAGTTTGCAAGGCCAAAGTACTTTATTTTTATTATTTATTTTTATTTATTTTACATTTGTTTACTGGGGATGTCCAACTGGACACAGGTCCTTTTTCAGCAGAGACCCAGGGAGAAAATCTCCAATACAAACAGTAAGTATAGTATCAGCCAGTTATGTTTACATAATGCAATTTGGAATACATAGTAACACACATACATACATACATACATACATACATACATACATAGTTTTTAACAGTGAGAAAGCTAGCTACAGGTACATACAGTATTTCATTTTTGACTTATAACAGTTTGTATAAGTTTTACAATTATGAATAATACCATATGTAGTGTGCTATACAGATTACAGGACATTTAAAGGTGATGAAGTATGAAGTAGTATAATAGGAGGGTGAGGGTAGATGAAAGAGTGGAGAAGGAAGAAGAATGATTGTGGGGACTAATAAGATGAGAGAGAGGGAGTTAGTAAAGAGAAGTAGGTAGTATAATGATTAATCAGTGTTTTAAGAATAGCAGAGCCACATTGCTGAGGTGAGTTTTAGGCTATGAATTTCATAAGTGTTAGTGTAGGAAAGGGGAAGCAAGGAGAATTGAAGTAGGATAGAGAGGGAGGAGGTACTTTAGAAGGAGGACCAGACTACTGTGAGAGGGGATAGTGTTAATAGAACAGAATAAAATAATTGTACATCTGCTCTTGCAACCATGTCTAATAACAGGATTATGGTGCAGTCAACTGCTATATACCTGGCAAAGCAGCATACTCAATTCACCATGTTACTCCCATACTGTCAGGTACTATTTTACCTTAGAATGATACCATAAACTTAATAACATCTTACATGTATGCATCTGTCCACGGCATAACCATGGTCTGTTGTGATGTATGAGCAAGCAATAATCTGTTGCTAATGATGTTAGCAATATCTGTTGAAGAGAAATGGACAGCGTCCCAAAGGGTGATGTAAAATGGTCTAACAGCTTCCACACACAGACAACAAGTTAGTTACAGTAAGAATAGTACCACTACATATCTATCTTTACAGAAAAGTGAACAGCACACATACCAAGTTGGTTGCAGTGTGAATAGAATCCCTACCTATGTAGTAAGTATGGCATTAATCTGACTTGAGGTAATCTTATAGTAGATAACATCAGCAGGCCATGTGCAGAACAAGAGTTTGTTGGACTTCATCAACTGCAAGGCCCAAAACAGTACAAAACTAGACTACTGTAGAATTCACACTTGGATGCACCCAGTTGGCTGTAATGAGAATAGAACCCCTACCCATTTAGTTTTACATACTACAGCACACAGTATTTAACACGTATGCCACAGCTCAAGTTTGATATCTACATGACTTTAGGTAATCTTATAGAAGATAATATAAGCAGGCCTTGTGACAGGCATCATGGAAGATAAGAGTTTGGAGGCCTAAATCAACTGCAAGGCCCAAAACAGTGCAAACCCATTCCAGTTTGAGATTCATACTTGTTTTTATATGGATATGTGCATACACACATAAACCAAGTCAGCTAGAGTGAGATTAGAACCCCTACCTATCTAGCTTTACAGACTATAGAATTTAGTATTTAATGCACATGCCATGCCATGGCTCAACTCTGACACTGCCATAACTTTAGGTAATCTTATAGTAGAAGACATCAAAAGGCCTTGTGGAGGACAAGATTTTGGAGGCTTGCATCAACTGTAAGGCCCAAAACAGTACAAACCCATGCCAGAATGGAAGTCAGTGTAGGATTCACACTTATTCTTTAGGGAGATGCATACACACACACACACACACGTACACACCAAATGGGCTGGAGCGAAATTAGAACCCCTACTTATACAGTCATTACAGACTACAGAACACAGTACTTAATGCATGTGACACAGCTCAAATCTGTTTTATAAATGACTGTAGGTGAACTAATCCTAGAGGACCTAACCAAGCCCTTTGATGAATAGCCTGGGAGGCCTGCAGAGTCACATTGCTTCTTACTGTCATCTGTGGCTAGTAGCCAAGCAGTCAGATAACTGTTTAGTATGTGACAACAGTGCCAGTTTTGAGCATATGTGTCTGTTTGCATTTCGATAGGCAAGCCTGTGGCCCCAAGAAATTTTCCTGTCCATGAGTGAGCACACATTATATATTGTACAACTTGTTCAGTTGTTAATGTATGCATAGTGAAATCTAGCAGCCACAGGAGGCTGTAGTGAATGTGGGTGTTGTTGCTAGTGGAGATACAAACAGATGGCTTAACAATATATATACATATTCTTATATTGTGCCATACATTTTCAAGGTTTCCACATGTAGTCTTAGGGAGACGTGGTCCAGAATAGTTGGGCATTATAAGTCTCCACTGTCCAAATGTTTGCAGCAAGTCCACAGGTTTGACTCATATTTATGTTTGTTTTCACTAAATTGTGATTTGCTGTCAGATGTGCCATCATTTAGGCATGAAGTGAGAGAAGACTGCCAGAAGTCTGAACTTAAGGCTTCACAATATTCCTCCAAATACAACAGATGTTATTTTATGCACTTCCACATTTTGGAACTGCATTATTTAAAGTAGAGCCCTTACTTTTGGTCTTTTGTCCAACATGATCTGTGGCTTAGTGCAGCTTTCCTCTCTATGAGGGCACTTCACACACACACACACACACACACACACACACACACACACAAAAAAAAAATATATATATATATATATATATATATATATATATATATATATGTATGTATATATATATATATATATATATATATATATATATATATGTGTATGTGTGTATATATATATAGATATATAGATATATATATAGATATATAGATATATATATATAGATATATAGATATATATATATATAGATATATATATGTATATATATATATATATATATATATATATATATATATATATATATATATATACACACACACATGTCTGTGTTGGGTTTTCTTTAATTGCGCGAGGAGCAATGGATGTGCCCTCTGCTAATCTAAGTGTACAGGCATGCGCATTGGTATTTTGGACCTGTTTGAGCATTGCTGAGCAGATCACAAGTGGGAGGCACATTGCTTACATCAGAGACAGACTATTACATAACCTAAGACTCCAGCCCACTCCTAACTGTACTCCATGCTGGGATTTTGTTTGTTTCGCAGTCTGTCTTCTGTTCCCATTTCTGCACTGTTGCACTTCATGCAAGCTGGCTAAGACTTATTAAATAGGTTGTAAACATGCAGTGCAGTGCACAAATGTGGACTTAATATAAGAAAGATGTTATAATAGTATAGCACACAGTGAGTCACAGTCTGTTAAACACAGATTATTATTAGATCACATCCAAAATGCCTGTTTATCTCCAGATTGGAATCCTGAACACCATCACAAAAGCTGACTGCCTTAGTCCTTTAAGCCACAGAAGCAGCTTGACAGAAAAAATTATCATTCATCACCTGCATAAATATGTGCATTGTTATTCCTCAGTTACCTAACACATACAATCCCCGGGATTCAAGAAGCTCAGCGCAAGGATGGTTTTAGCCTTGCACTGAGCATCCTCACTACAGATGGAGCAGCAGCGCCATATGAATATGTATGAAGGTGTGCTGCTGCACCCTTGACGTGCACAGGAAATGTGTGCGAGTGCAGGGGGCGTATACAAGTGCTATATGGAGGCATAAACATGCCCCAACAGTTGCAAAACCTACTATGCCTACTAGTAGAGCCCAGCCCTAATAGTAGGTCAGTAATTCAGTGTCCATGGATACCGAAATGTATGCTAAGCATACAAGAGTGTCCACCAACAGTGAAATAAAATCGAAGTAGTAAACACACAAGCACGTAGTGGAATGTTGAGCCCTGTCACTAGAACTTTCACAGTTAGATTCCCCGTGTCCCTATTATACATTTGAATTGCTGCAATATCGAAGTGTAAGCAAAACGCAGCGTGTTTGCATGTTGCTGCCCTCCACTGAGTGTAGCTTACACATCAAATTAATTCAAATAGAGAAAAACATGCAGAATCAACATAAATGTCAATAGTGTAGTGTTTAGAGCATCCACCTAACGAACAGGCATTCATGCTTCGAGTCCAACAATAGCACATATCATTTTCCATGTGGAATGAATGTCGTTTTGCTGTAAATCTGACATAAGAGTATCGCATGAGATATTTAATTTAAATATCATTCAAGCAAAGTGGCACTGACATAATGAATAAGGCATTAGTAAGCAGGTGTAAGCACAAATAAGCAGCAGTAATCACATATAAGTACCAATAAGCAAGTCTGAGTGCACTTGCGTAGGTCTGAGCAGTGCCCAGCAGAGGAAATGTAGATAAGTATGTGCAGATATATATATATATATATATATATATATATATATATATATATATATATATATATATATATATATATGTCTATGAGGAAAGAACAACGTAACAATAAAGCATACAAAAGGAATGAGAAGGGAATCAACAGCAAACCCAGTATTCTATAGCAAAGGGGTGGCTCATGCTATAGGACTGCAGGACTGCAGCCCCCTCACCTGTAAAATGAATAAAAGAAATTCCCGCCACATAAAAAAATAAAATAAAAAAAATAAAAAATGTTCATGGACTTTGCGCATGCGTGCATGGTTCATGACTGCTGTGTTCGGCAGACCAGAACTCCATGTATGCATGTGTGCTCATTCCTGAACTTCAGACTGCTCTGTTAGGCAGTCCAGATAGGGAAGGCAGGAAACTCCACCCTTCCAGCCCAGAGGTCTGTGCCGTGACGACCGCACAGACTGGAAGGTCACCGGACTGCATCGCCCACAGGCTGGAGGCTCCAGCCTACTCCTCACTCACATCTTGTGGGACAGGATGCTCCAGCCGTCTCATGGGAGACCCATGCACGGGCCATACAGACAGGATGGTGGTGGAAAGGAACACAGAGCAGAGACAGGTGGATTGACAGGCCATTAAAGACAGGATTACTAAGGTAGACTTAGCTGCAGGATTGTGCGGAGAGCAGAGACAGCATCAGCAGGGCCAAGACAGGATCTCTAAGTTGGACATAGCTGCAGGATCATGCGGAGAGCAGAGACAGGATCAGCAGGGCCATTATGGAGGACAGGTAGGGTGTGTGTGTGTGTGTGTGTGTGTGTGTGTATGTGTGTGTGTGTGTGTGTGTTTCAGGAAAATCTGTATGCTCACGTCGCTCAGTATTGCAGGCTTTGGCTCTCAAAAGGATGCGGTACACATCCCTGGATGCATCTCACCCCAGAATTCATATTTTCTTCCCAAAAGCTTGTAAAGCAGGAGCACTATGGTGGTCCATGCCCGATATACGTAACAGCTATATGTTGACTGTTCATGTTTGCATAAACCATTAAAAATACTCCTGAAACCATAAAGTCTGTTTCTAAAGAAATCTGCAGTAAGCTTGACTATCTTGGACTATCAGGAAAAAATGTGCTGTCACAGTACAGGTGACCGGCATGAGGCATCTGCAAGAGTATAGCCAGGCACATATACTATCTACTCTACAATGCACTCTCTTTAAAATAATCGTTCAGAAATATGTTAAAATGAAACAATGGCATATTGCTGTGATTTTGATTTTTAAGTTTTACTATTTTTTTTTTTTTTTTTTGGCTAAAGCTTGTCATTTCATGATTTAATTTTTTCTTTTTCAGTGTTGTAAATGTGTACTATTGAAAACATGCAGTGTAGGAGGGCTATACTTAGAGAAAGATTGACTTGCATTCTGGAAGTTTATGTATAACTCCAAAAATTCTATTTTGGCCCTGGGAAATTTGTTTATATATTTATTGGAAAACAGGTTTTAACATTCCTTAAAATCAACTGCCTTAATGGAATGTTAAACAGGCTGTCAGTCAGCAGTTGTGTGTGTGTGTGTGCAATGACCCAGCTGCTATCTACTGGTGGCTAGAGAGAACACATGGTGGTGGGTAGAGAATAGTCAGGCTTCAACCCTGTACCTTGGGTGCAGATGGCAAGGGCCTGAATTCCCTACCCACCACCATTTGTAAAATGTTTGCAGATTTTTGCCTCATCTTTGTTCTGTTCCTCATAAAATCTGTGGTTTCTGTATGTTTGTTTTTCCTTGCCTTGCATAGTCAGTAGTGCAGTGGTGCACTGGTAGCATCGTTGCCTAACAGCTACAGGTTTTCTGGTTTGATCCTTGGCTGGGGTGCCTTCTGTGTGGAGTCTGTATGTCCTCCCATCTTACAAAGACATGGATGTGTCTGGAGTGTTTCTCCCTGCTCTGCTGAAAACTGGATTTTGTTCTAAGTCAGACTTTCCTGGTTAAAAAATGTTAAATAAAAATAACAGGCATATGGCTCTGATTGTATATATGCCACTATACAGCAATTTTTTGTCATTTATTGTACTTGTGCTGTTATGTTTATGGAGCTTTTCTCCCTGGGCCATCACTGTAAATGGAACTTGTTCGAGTCAGACTTTCTCGGTAAACGAATGTAAAATAAAATAAAATAAATTTGAATTTCAGACTTCATATTCTTCATAAAGTGCATGGTAACACAAAACCTTTTATTCTAGCAATTTTCTAAGTTTATAACATGAATATTTGAAATTTGTCCCTTTTTTTGGAACTGTATTCCCCCATTATTGGCTTTGTCCAGGTTTTGTGTGCTAAGGTTGAGAGCTATGGTGAGAACTGAATTCACTGAATATGTTTGGGGGCTGTATTCCCCCATTACTGGCTTTGTCCATGTGTTTTTTGTTAAGAGGTTGAGATTGCGATATTACTAACTCATAGGTTCATAGGTTGGTACTAGGCTATCGGCCCTAGGGCCTATGCAAGCCTAGCCATAACAATTCCCTGGATATTTTTTCCCACAATATTTACTTCTCTGGGTCCCTGTCTAGCAGGGCGACTGACATGATCCCCGGGGTGAATTTCCTATCTCCCATCCAATCATCAAGGTTCCTTTTAAAGAGGGCCAATGAGGCACTCTGCTTGACATGCATGGGCAGTCTATTCCAGAGTATGGGGAGTCTCTGGGTCAGGAACCTATCCCTCCAGCATGTTTTGTTCATTGTGATGACAAGGTTTAGATCCCTGGAGCATGTGGCTCTGAGGGATTGGGATTTCTTTAAGTGGAGCATGTCCAACAGCTCAGGGTTTGACATGGCCTTGTATGTTAAGCAGAGATCATTTCTGAGTAGACCATATGCCACAGAGTATAGCTGGAGTTTTTTTAGATGGTCAGTATATGGCATCTGCTTTAGGCCTGTGATTCTTTTAGTGAGGTATTTCTGTGGCCTTGCCAGCTGTTGCAGATGTCTTGTGAGGTACATACCAAACGAGGCATTATACTCTATAATGGGTCTAATGAGGGATGAGTACAATGGGACAATGACCTTTATTCTGGATGAAAAGCCCTTAATGATGAGGTGTGCCACATAGAAGGATTTCCTGACTGTTGTGGAGATGTGGTTATCGAAAGCGAGACCACTGTCCACCTGTGTCCCTAAGTCTCTCATCACACTTTCGATGTCTAGCGTCCTGCCACCTATGTGGTAATTCATGGGTACATGCTTTTTTTCCAAAGGGGATAACTATACATTTCTTGGCATTAAGCTTGAGCCCATGGCTCTGGCAACAGGCATCTGTTTCTGTAAGGCCGTTTTGTAGAATATCCACATCATTTGGGGATTCAATAATGGCTCCCAGTTTGCAGTCATCTGCAAACTTTGTTAGCCAGAGTCCCTTAGTGTTGGCCTGTTCTTCAGAGAAGTAGATGCCAAACAAGAGTGGTCCCAGGACTGAACCCTGAGGTACTCTACTTGTCACTTGTCTGGAGCTGGATTTGGAGTCGGCTATTTTTACAGTCTGGGTTCTGTCAGTAAGCCAGTTGGCAACCCGAGTGACATAGGGATTTATGCCCAGCTTTGTAAGTTTATCTATGGTTCCAGAGTGGGGAATGGTGTCAAAGGCCTTGGCGAGGTCCAGATAGGCTGTGTGGACCACCTTACCCTCGTCCACAGCTCTGGAGACTGATTCCAAGAAGTAAATCAGATTCAGGAGACAAGATCGGCCCTTCACAAACCCAAAGCTTATCATATTTTTAGTGCAACATAGGCATTTTATTCCTCAAGGGCAACAGGCACTTTATTTGTAGATGAAACAATGACATATAAAGTTGTGTGCTAGCAGCAACCTCTTCATTAGTTACAGATTTCTTTAATGTGGAATTATTTAGATGACTTTTACTTCTTCAGAGATTGTGCATATTTATTGATACTGGTGGACTGTAGAAGTTTGAGTAGACTTTTATGATGGCAATGTTCTGAATTGAGCAGTTTTGTCATTATTGGTGCATGCATTTTGTTTCATTGTTTACTGGAAAAATGTTCAAACAATAAATTTAAAATGCCCTCTAACAGCTGTACTGTATTGTACAAGGAATATAATTTAATACAGTCAGAAGCTGTATCAAAGAGCATGTGTATGTTTTGTGTTCAAGGGGTCTACGATTTGAAAACAGCCCAAAGTTAATCTTTATCTGCCACTGGCAAAATGTATTTTCTTTGAATGTGGGTTTCAATGCCGTTTCATTGAATGTAAGTTTCAAGGGCAGAGAAGTTTTAATGCTAAGTCTGTTTTCATTGTGAGACTGCATTGCTTTGTTTAGTAGATATCTATTAGGGTTTGTGCTGTAAAATGCAAAATAAAACTTTCAAATGAAATCCAAATCATCGCAGAAGTAAAGCAGTATGCACATTACAGTGTTTATGGTAAATGGGGCGAAATAACCAAGGAATGGGACATTGGAATGGCTGCAGGGGGGAGGCTCCATTCGACCATGATTTTGTGAGGAGGGAAGGGCAGCAAACTCAGACAGCCCCGGCTGAACTATACCTCTCAACTGTCCAGATTTTTGCAGAATTAATAGATTTTTGCTTCTTATTTTTGGTTTGTTCCTCATAAAATTTGTGGTTTTCTGGCAAATCATTTAGGAATGAAGTCACTAAATAATGACAGACATTGAGTTTCAGACATTATAACCTTCAGAAAAATGCATGCTAAAGCAAGACCTGTTATTCTGTCAACTGTCTTAAGTTTATACAAGAGCAATTTGTACTGTTTGTATGTTCCTGCAATATATTTGGTCTTATCCAGATTTCCTGCATTAAGAGGTTGAGAGGTACATGCAAATAAATCGCTTGATACAAACAGAAGATGTGGTAAGCGCTTTCACCTGGATAGGCTTCTTCAGACCAAAAGAACCCCCCTCTTGTACACCCTTATATGGCAAAAAAAGGTGCCAAAAACAGATACACCATTAAAGACACAGTACAACTATCATGGTATACAGCATAAATGAAGTGCTTACTCTGAAATACATTAACCATAGTAAAATAAAAACACCTATACTACTCATAAAACATGAATAGAGATGTAAAAAAAAACAAAAAAACTGCATAGATTCATACTAATTACACAACACTAACAATAAATCCTTTCATAAAAATGCTCTCATAATATATGTAGAAAGCACAGTCATTTTGTTAGTGTTGTGTAATTAGTATGAATCTATGCAGCTTTTTGTTGTGCGACAACAGCAGCACCACCACCACAGTTTTATATATATATATATATATTATATATATATATATATATATATATATATATACAGATATATCTGTATATGTATGCATACATGTATATATTTATATATTGCTGTCTATATATATCTATATATATATATATCTATCTATCTATATATATATATATATATATATATATATATATATATAAATGTATACATGTATGCACACATATACAGATATATCTGTATATAGTAATGTATATATATATATATATATATATATATATATATATATATATATATATGTGTGTAAATATACACATGTATATGGCTAGGATATGATACAGCAGTTACAAGTTAAATATGTTCACAGGCCGTGCATATGGGGGTGAGGGGTCTAATAAACAAACGTGTAACACGTAGCATTAACCCCGCCACCCCCCCAGCTAGGCTGGCGAGACATACAGACACACAATATAATTAAAAACACCACTGCTACCCAGACTACCGGCAGGATACTACCAGTGGGAGATACCTGCCAGGTCTAATCTTGAAACATAGACATCGATGTCCCTTGTGGGACACCCAAAGATTAATGATCATCAGAGGCAGTCCCGATAATGATTCATCAAAACAGGCTGTAGATGTGCATGGACCAGTAGGTTGTGCAAGCCTGGTAACCCATGGGTCGAAGCAACGTACATGTGTCCTGACACGGGGAGAGTGAGCAGTGTGTAGTGGCGTGTTTATATCTCACCTGCACCCACAGTAAGCATGAGTGCTGTAGAGGAGTGGCAGATGGGGGAACTATGGGCATGCAATCATGGGCCTAGGTGTGCTGGTGTTGGCTGGTGCAGTCGTAATAGGACCACCCAGGGAATGTAAGTAATATTCCGAAATGGGAATAGCTGATGTCCATTCCTCTCAACCCCTAAGAGCAAATCCACTGGACAGGACATAAACCATTGGGGGGACAGATAGGGAACATACCTCTGAACTGTCCCCGGTTTCCTGGGACATCCCTGATTCCGACTCAATTTCTAATGCTTTCCCACTTAATCCCTCCTAAAACCAATGACTTTCGGAGGGAAGGTGGTGAATTACACATAATGAATAATGACAACAATTAAGAGTTATAAACATCATTTACCTCAGAAAATGTGTACAAATTCATATGCTCTGAGTCTGTCAATGAGTCAGGTTAATAGCACCAATAATTTAAATGTGTGCCTGATGTTGTTATGACGTGTCCCTGATTCAGTTGGTATTTTTCCCCAATCGTATGATAGGTCTGATAGGGACAGAAAGCACATATTCCACTGACAACCTTAGAAAGATGATAGAATATTAGGTATGCAGTAGCATGACTCAGCTGAAGGATGTGGGTTCCAAAACCCAATTACTTATTCGTACTGAAGAGTGTCAATTCCCATGTATTAGTTAAAAGGTGCAGATTGTAAGAGGAACACACCAATAATATGAATCAAACTTTGGACAGGCCGCAGATTCCATACAGCCAAACTGCATGCTTCCACCTAATGGGCAGCCATTCCCAATACTGTAGGCATGTAATCTGATGTAATAGGCATCAGAAGGTAATATCGTAGTCCTCACTCCCACCTAGGGGGTGTGAGTGTCAGATGCAAAGTGCATTTGCGGGGAGCAAGTGAGTGTAAGCCTGTTTGGCCACCAGTATGCGAGTATTACATTGGTGAAGCAATGTAGAGGCTAACTGAGTGTAAGAAACTGTAACTGGAAGTTAGCATTGCTTAGCTCCACGCAAACCACGCACACCCGCTCACAACTGCTTTAATGTGCCTTAATCACTCCGTATCCCACGGCCTTGTTCTGCCCAGCAACAAAATAAATGGCCTCTGCAAGGCTCAAATCCAGGACCCTGCACACACAGCTATTGTGATTTACCACTAAGCCATGGCAGATATACAGACATCGGATCTTATCCCAAACATATCATCCAGCGCAGTCATTCAACAGTATAGGAAATGTATTCAGTTATGTAGATGTATGTGTGAGTGTTTATGTCCAGATATAGATACATACATATATATAGATATATGAAGAACATCCCATGTGACATAGTCACTTCTATGAAGGTAAGACGAATAAGACCCTTTGAGAAAGAGTTAGAGAACATGTCTATGCCATAAACAGGGAAGATGACAGTAATGCTCTAGCTAGACATATCATTAATGAAGGTACAACACATGGTTTTAAATTTACTGTCATTGAGTTTGTATATAAAAATATTAGGTTAGGTAATCACAGGAATTACACTGAACAAAGATAGACAAGATGGATTATGAGGCTACAAGTAGACAGACTATCCAGTTTAAATGATAGGGTGTCCATGAAACCATTCTTGATAGCGAGAGACAATAAACATTAACATCATTTATATGTTTTTTGTTAATTATTTCTCAAGACGGCTCCTACATTCATTATTATAAGTGAGTATTTTACCAATATGTAGGGTGTTTATACTTAATTTTTAATGGATATTTTATAGCATACATGCATATTTTTAAAAACATATATTTTTTAATATATATCTGTTTATGTTTTTAAATATATATGTTTGAGACATGCATATATTTTCTAAAGTTGTATGAGATTGATGTGTCTATTTTTAATCAAATATTTGTTTTCAACATGGAGAATCGTTTTAAATATGGTTTTGAATATGATTTTCAACTAGAAGATTTTAATTAATTAAGTGCTGATGTCATAAAGTAAGAAACAACAATGACTGGTAGATGATGGAACTGCATTGGTATTTAAATGTGAAAATGGTTTGGTTCATTTAACAGTCTAATGAAGCATTCAAGAGAATGTGAAAGCACTTACTGAATGTTTTTTATTGCTTTTGTCTTCAGTTTCATGTGTTTAATAAAAGGTCAGCTTCTTATAGTCGTGTTGTGCCTCAAGAAAGGATTTTTGGATTTTACATATGTACAGTACCCTTGAATGTACTGTTCTCTGTGAAACAACAAAGACAAGTCTACAGCTGTACAACTGTCATAACTATATATATATATATATATATATATATATATATATATAGATAGATAGATAGATAGATAGATATGCACTTACTGGATGTGTACACAAACACATACATATATGCATATACACAGACACAGCCATAGCTATATATATATATATATATATATATATATATATATATATATATATATATATATATATATATACACACACATACACACACACACACACACACACACACACACACACACACACACGTCTGAACACCCTCTGTGACACGGAAGGGTTCCAAAGGAACTGACGTGTACACAAAACAGAAGTATCTCTTGTGTTATAACATTTAAATCATAAGCAGTTCACCAGAGAAGGGATGGTTGTCGTGTATGTGGAGTTTGGGGTGGAGAATGACGGCTAATGTAATCTACCCCAGGGATTGCGGAGTTAGGGTGGGGGAATGATGGGTATGGACCTACATCCCAGCGACCACTTCTGTGTCACTACTCGACAGTGGCACAGGAAAATAACATACCTAACTGTAGTCATTCTTGACTGTGTATTCTTTACCATTTCCTAACTATGTAATACTTTTTAGACACCAGTCACCACAGATGGCTACCATGGTGTGCTAAAAGACATTATACATGTGTAAGCCTGGCTACAGGGTATTCACACACACAAACACGCACACCCTTGCCAGTATTGTGCATACACGTCTTGCCTATGTAATGGTAACTAGTACAGTGGTATGCAGTTTGGGTATGTGCCACAGAACACATACAATTACACTTACTCTGATTCACAGGACTGATTACATGCAGTGGGGAGGGGGGGGGGAGAGGTTTAGCAGTTGACAAGGATAAAGACCAGTGCAAAAGGAGGTATCTCTTTGAAATGCAGCAAAACATGCTGTCATGACAGGATGCAGACACAAATACACATACAACCACACTCATTTTCTGACACACACACTCAGGCATTTGCTGAGACACACACACTCAGCCATTTGCTGACACACACACTCAGGAATTTGCTGTCTCACACACACAAACACACGCACACAGTTGCCATTGTTGGGATCAGAACTCCTGCCTTTCTACAGATCACTATTACAGTACTACGCAGTTACGAGATGCACCACAGAGATTACACATTCCAAGGCTGTCAGACTGCCCTTCTAAGATTGAGGACAACAACAGGGAGACTGACAGTCACGAAGTACATAGCTGTAAACCTGTGTGTTTAAAGTAGGTTTCCATTACAACCTGTATGCACAAACAAGACACATCATCTGCAGGTAGGCCTGAGAGGTATAGTTGTAGCACAACCGGAACCTGAACTGGAGTATGGCCATCTGTGGAATGGACAACTACTATCACTATACAGGGTTACAGTGAGCATGCTCATACACTTAGTAGAACAGGGCCATTTGGGATGAACAATGACTACAACTACACAAGGTTATACTGGGCATGCTCATACACAGTAACAAAGGACTTGGATGCACTGACTCAAATTACACAAAGTGGCAGTGGGTACACTCATACACTTAGGAGCTCAGGGCTGTTTGGGATGCACTCCGATTCTAACCACTGAAGGCCACAGTGTGCATGCTCAAACACTTACATGTACAGAACATGTTGTAATGGACTCCTATTGTAAACACACAGGTTTACAGCTAGGTACATCTTACCTGTCAGTATATATGCACATCATACTGGTTTACTACCTGATACCTGTATGTGGCCCGTAAATTATATATCTGTGTCTGTGCTGTGTGATACACATGTATACATGTACATGATGTACTGACATATATATGTTAAGTGTACATATTCATGCATGTGTGGACATGACAGACATTAGGTTACCTGGGTCACACAGGCGGATGCTACCTACAGCATGTGTCACTCACCTTGCTGCCCTGAAAGGCATACATTGATAGCAGGTTGTGGACAGTGGCATTATACGTGGAACATTGGCATGTGCAAGCATAATGTGTGAGCCACCTTGTGTAATGGTCCTGAGGTGCAGGTGTCAAGATGACCTCTCCCGGCTGTGTTAGTAGTTGTCATTATTAGCAGGACTGCTACCTTAAGTATACCTCACATTGGTCATATACACAAGTTCTGCTGCTGTCCATCACCTTACATGAGGCATTTGCTACCAAGCACATTAATGCCATGCGCAGTGATGTCATGGTACCAGTGACAACTGCTAGACCAAAATAATGAGCCAATGTCCTACTGTTATTATGAGGTTGTCCAGTGTCTGTCATTCTGGGCTGTCATGACCGAATGACGAGCCTTCAACACAGAGCACATGCATCCATTTTTCACGTGTGTGTGGACAATGACTAGGTCGCATTTACCTATATAGCCACATTCCAAGGCAAATGTCCTACACCCAGAAGTAACACCCTGACACCTCATGAAAATTGCATTGGATGCTTATGCTAACCAGTGCTAGATGTGTGGCTTTAGTAATCCATTTGCACAATGTAAAACCTACAATGGGGAATACTGACATCTGTGCAGTGAGGAACACCTGGCTGAAGGCTCTGTAGTGCACAATTGCACTACCACCATATAACTCAGATCCAGACATGTGGGCCATAACAGTGGTATGGACCATTCCAGGTGGTAGTGTACACATATTCATAAAGGCTATTCACATATAAAGACCACTACTC
This sequence comes from Protopterus annectens, assembly GCF_019279795.1. Lineage (NCBI taxonomy): Eukaryota > Metazoa > Chordata > Ceratodontiformes > Protopteridae > Protopterus > Protopterus annectens. The sequence continues at coordinate 278,699,901 of NC_056726.1, read as the reverse complement.
TGACATAACGCATCATAGATGACTCAGGTACAGGTGACAGTGGTAAATGCTGCATTCTAGGCTGTATCCTCATATACATCCACCACCTTTTCCCCAGACTACCAACACACATCCATATGTGGTATGAAATAGTATGGGAAACCACCAGATAACCCTCGATTGGTGGACTGTACCTAGGCCTACATCAGCTGTGCAAAGTACCTATGTACAGACACAGCTGCATAATGTGTTATGCAGTGCAATAATACCACTGTTTGTAACCAACTCAGATGTACACATACCAGGGTCCCTCGGATGTTGTCAGCATTAACACAGTCGACTGTTGCTATATACTAGTAAACAACACCCTCATGGTTGGATATGACCTAACTGTACCTGCCCTGGATATGTACATCCCACACTCATACAACATAAATGACATTACCATAGCTTCCATTATTCTTTCTACATAAAGGTAGATACAGTCATTACACACATGCACATGGCAGATAGCATGCTAACAGTACATAAGGTTTGATATCTATGTTAATCAAGGTAATATTCCCTCTTTATTGGTCACCCATGACACCTATCATATCATACAAAACCCCATGTGGCATGTGTGTCTTTAGACATGTTCACCTAATGCAATGCCTACAAACATACCCAAATAACAGGACCATAAGACCTACACAAGGCCTGTATTGACAGACTCAGGGAAATCCAACACTGCTCTGTATGTTCCTGAGTAGTCACAGGTGATATGGTCATGGCATGTACAGCCATGTGTGGCCACAGCTCCTACATATACCCCATTTCAACAATTGCTAGCCATGCATTCTGTGTGCTGTCTGGACAGTAGCCTTAGTACCACAATAGCCAGTACATGCTGGGGTGAGATGTTTACAAGCCACAGACCTCGCACATGCTTGAATGTGTGTACTGCCTAGCTCTAACAGAGCACATTACTGGCACTCTTCCAGTAAACATGAGGTGCATGTGGCAAATACAATGTGCTCACTGTTGACCATTACAGTGCCCTGGCTTCACCATGGCATTGTCAAGTAACAGTTTGGAGTAGCATGACATGGAATAATGCTGTATGTGTCTCGCTGATATGTGCGGTTGTAATATATGTACACTTGGCTACTCGGTGAAGGTGGTGGTGTCCTACCAGTACATGAATACAACATCCATTATGGTGTAATGCTCGGCTGTGTTTCACACATGGCGTGGGGAATGTGTGGAATGTATCCTCTTGACCTGCTAGTGCACTTACTGATGTAGACTGCATATGTGTACATGTATTGATGTTTGTGTAGATTCCATGTGTGTGCAGTGTCTGATGTCTGAAGGTGACTGTTGTCTTAGTACATCATGCTGTTGCAATACAGCCTCAACATTGCCAACTGTATATGGTGATATGCTCTAAGTACAGTAAGCCGTACAAGAGGTATGAACAGATGTTTGGACATGGCTACTAAGTGTTGGGGCTTCTTTGCAGGTGATTGATTACTGAGGACAGCTCACTGGTATGTTACAACCAGTCCTACAATAACCTGTGTAACTGCTAAGGTCAGGTTTTGTTAATTGAAGTGGAAGACAGAAAATGTAGCATGCTGTAAGGGTGTCACCGAAGGCAAACTTCATGACAACTGTAACAGTAATACCTCCCCTGTGCATATATTGTGCATATATCAGCATAGTTGGCAAAGGAAAGAGTCAGTAAGCTTTGTACCGGATGCGATAGTACCAATCATGAGATAGGCAGGTGTTTGATTCACAGTACTGGCACGTGTGGGTGTGTGTATCCATATATGTCATGTATGGTTGGGAATACATCCCACATGTTATCACTCCCTTGAACACTGTTGTTGACACCAGGACAGAGTGAAGTGTAGAAAGAATGGCATAGGCAGTTGGTTAAACCTCACACATGTAAAATGACTGTATGTGTGTGACATAGGTGTATATCTTTGTGAATGCCACAGTGTGTGTGTGTGTGTGTGTGTGTGTGTGTGTGTGTGTGTGTGTGTGTGTGTGTGTGTGTGTGTGTGTGTGTGTGTGTATGTATGGCTGTCTGGTCCCTGCAGTGAGGCTGTATTTTACCATAGTGAAATGTTAATGCCCCTCCTCCCATCCTCTCAATGCAATCTAGCATCCCTGTTGATGTCATCAATCATAGACAGGCATTCTAACTGCCTGTTAACATGTACACCCTGGGGTGTGACCTGATGTTACATAGCCTACTGATGGGGCCCTCTCCCCACATACACACACACTGCACTGTAGTACCCCTGTCGATGTCCTCGATCATAGACCATTCCAACTACCTGTACATGTGTAATCTCTGTGGCGTGTCTTGTAATTGCGTAGTACTATAATGATGATATGCACATAGGCAAGGGTTCTCATCCGAACACTGGCAACTCTATGAGTGTGTCAGAGTGTGTGTTATTGTGTCTGTGAATCCCTGATGTGTGGGTGTGTGTGTTTGCATGCTGTCATGGCAGTGGGTATTACTGCTTCCCAATGAAAAGTCACTATTTCCACTGGCCTTTACCCTTGTCATCTGGCATACCACTCTTTTACCTCCTCCGCACTCCAGGTAACTAACTATACCTGTGATGTCACCCACTATGGATGTGACAGCTCTGAACACAGTAGCTTACTACACAGTTATCATGCTCTTGGATCATTAGAACAGTAAACATAATTGAAACATGGGAGAATATAACTGTGATGTGGAAGCTACAAAGTGCATGCAGGTATTGTCATACTGACCTATGGGTAGACAAAATGTACATATGGGACACTAACCGCAAACACCGACATGCCCCGGCAAATGCAACTACACCTGAAAGAGGAAGGTAGAAGGTCAAGATCAACATGCTGTTAGTGTTGTTACACATGATACATACTGTCACACATACAAAATGCATTCTAAAACTGTAATACATGGTATGTATGCTGCCTGTCAACACTACTCAACAATATCAATCTACGATTGTCTACCTAGTATGTTCATCCTGTGCATCAGACCATATGAATATGTCCCTGCACTGATGGTGTGGATGACAGGGATAAGGCACAGGCATCATCATATGCACAGGGTGATAATGTTTGCCAGAGGGCTAGGCTGCACCATTGGATGACATCATGTGTGTGTGTGTGTGTGTGTTAGGGCCTGTGATATCATTAGGTGTGTGTGGATGTTATGCGTGTGTGTCTTGAGGTGCCCTACAATTGTTTCCAGTGTGTGTGTATGCATGCACACAGGTCTGGCATGTGGCTGGCCTACACAGGGGTATTATTGACAGCTGCAGTCTGTACAAGGCAGGTGTCACAGTTCACGGTGTCTGACCATGACCACGTGACCTGCGCCTGCCAGGGGTTGCACGGGCACTACCAGGCAGAGGTCCAAATGGGGTACTGTCTGATGACACATGTCCACTGAAACCGTTTCCCTATTGGGACCATCCAGGACCACATGCATGTGGCCTGCTGTGTCCTGGTGTGGACTGCACAGCACCAGCTGCACTGCTGCTGCTACCGCCACTATGGGAGCGGGCATGTGCAGTAGCATGTTTACGTACACATTCAACAAGTTGATGTAGCTGACCTATGTCCACGTGCCCGACGCCTCACTCCCACCAGATGTTCCAACACAGACATTCCATGCTCGAGTATTGAAATGCCATGGTCAAGGACTCCCACCATGTCACCCAATCGTCTATCCATAACATCTGCAAGATGATGGTGAACATTTGCAAGTGCCTGGATGTTGTCAGTTAATGAACAAACAGCAGCCCTCTGAAGCCTCATACTTTCTCTGTTGTGCCATTCAGCACGTGCCTGTGCCTCCATTACAGCCTGAAACATGCATCTGGTGATTCCAGCTGATGTGCTTTGTCTCCCAGGGGCATGTTGGCCAGTGGTCCTCCTATGAGTAGCGCTGGGCACATGCCTGTGTGGAGCATCACTAGTCTGTTGACTGGGATCAGGGTGTGCAGGCATACCTTCCATACTCTCCACACTTCCCTGTTCCATGCTACCACCCACCAACTGTCCTTCCTCTATTGCCAGTGGTGATGGAGTATGTGCAGGCAGGGGAACTGTGTGCGAGGATGAGGGGGAGACAGGTGGAATGACAACTAATGGCACAGATTCAGCCGCTGACAACCATGCCTGTGCCTCAATCATACTATCATTATCACTGCTAGAGTCTGTGGGGACACATCAGGTGGACCGCAGGAGGGCAACACACCTACATCAACACCTGTGAGGGGAAGACAAGAACTGTACATTACAAGTTATACCAGACATACACAGACAGACAGACACAGAGACACAAAGACAGAGACATACAGACAGAGACAGACAGACTGAGACAGACACACACAGACAGAGACAGACACACACAGACAGAGACAGACAGAGACAGACACACACAGACACACACAGACAGAGACAGACACACACAGACAGAGACAGACACAGGCAGACACAGACAGACACACAGACAGAGACAGACACACAGAGAGACAGAGACAGACACACACAGACACACAGACAGACAGAGACACATACTACATGCAGGTGATATGGCAGATGCCATTCAGCTTAGACAATTATAGTTTCAGCTTAGACAATTATAGTAGTAGTTATCATACATCCCTGAGTTGCACACAACAGCATGCATGTGTTATAGCAGACGGCATGCACCTTACACAATTATAGTGGTGGTTAGCATACATACCTGTATTGCACCATTTGTGTTAGTAGCCTATGCCCCATATGCCCCATACCTGCAACACAATGCACACACCTTGCACCATTGCACCGCACTGCCATGTTGTATGCAACATACACCACATGTTAACAGACCAACGCTGACCTTTGTACATCTGCCACTGATGCTTTGTGTTGGCCACCACCCCTATGTGTGAGGACATGAGCAGTAGGGTATGTCGACTGCATACTATGTTTGCCTGAGTGCTAGCTTGCAAATCTCCCCCAAAGCAGTGCATGTCTGTTCAACATTATTCTGCCTACCCCTGAGCTGAGTCTAGACATTCTGCATATGGCTGTACACACATGTTTGACATGGCTGTCCCTACTTTGCTGTGGTGCCACAGACCAGCACAGGTTTACAGTTCACCAGCCTGCTGTGTGGCATATGACCTTGCCAATCACATGTAGTATGACATGTCTTCTGCTAACGTGTTGAATGACATGCATACATGTGTAACACAATGGTGTCCTTTCCAGTCTACAGTATGGTAATAGTTTCCCAATGCAGGGACATGTTATACTAACATGGGCCTTCAGCTGATGCAATGATGTCTGTCCACCCTACAAATATGCAGGGACATACTGCACATTGAGCTGATGTGCATAGCCATTGCAAGGCATCATGTGGCTTCACAATTGCTATACAGTGTGAGCTACTGAAACAGTTCATAGCCATGACTATGTTCACATACAATACATATCTAATGTGGAATGTGACCCACGTCACTGGGGTATATACACACAAAACCATAATGTGGAATGTGTGACACAGGTCACAGAAGGGTATGCGGATGACACCCCTGCACATCTGTAACCATATTACTGATGCCTGGCAACTATGCACACACATGGCTAACTTAGCAGTACTCTATGTCCCACATGCCATTTCTGTACCTCACACACATGAGGAGCAGGCATGACAGTGATGTCTGACACCAGCAAGGTGAATGTACTGTATCTGTGGCCTGATGTACTTGTATGTGTATGTTGTAAAACACATGTATGTATTTGGATACTGTATAGGTGAATGTTTCATTATCGTGACACATTCAAGATGATCAAGACATGTTATGTGGTGGTTTCATTTTATGCCTACACAAGCTGTGCACAGGCCTGTATGATGTTTAGTGTTTCACATCTGCAATATCACCAATACACAACGGCCATAGTTGTATTGTGTGGAGCCAATGTACAACAGGATGCACACACATGTACATCACTTCTACTGTGTGTGTTGCTTCATGTCTCTGGCCATCCTCCATGGCCATGTGTACACATGTTCTGTCCAATGGTTGTGATGGCCATCTTATTTCACATGTCAGTGTTATCCCATATGACATACACCCATAGATGTTATATGCTCCACTGAGGACAGGGTTATGCAGACAAAGGGTGGTATGTATGGGATGTGAGACATGTTTTGCAGGATAGCTGAGCAGTGCTGCAGTCAGCCCACTACATGTCATGGGCATGTCAGATAGCACATGACATTATGTGACATTCATAGCAAGGGTATACTCCACAAGGATGTATCCTGTGGGCCGGTAATACTCCAGCTCCAACGCATTTAGAGTGTGTGCACACATATGCTCTCTGTACAGTACGGTTCATATTCCCAACATGTGTAATGCTGATATGTAGTACCTGTCCCTACAGTGGAACACACCTCCACCATTGTATTCACTGTTGTCCACACATCTGGCAATGACAGTTTGGAAGGTTTAGTGTAGGTGTTTCATATAGTCCTCAATTGTTTCATATAGGTAAACACTGTGATGCATTGCAGGTCTCACCAGTGTCCATTAAAAGGACCACCATACATTATGTGTACATGTGTTATGGCAGATAGCATGCAATTAATATGTTCCATGCATTATCAAGCCTGGTAAATAATAACAATCTCACCTGACACAGGCTGCTGTCACTGCAAAATGCCAGAGGTACCTAAACAGGAGTGTCACAACAGTAAGGTCATTATCCACACCTGTGTGATAGCTACAGGGTGCAATGTCCATGTTAGCACATAAGCCAGTACAATACACTATACTATGGAGTATGCACATCTGTGCATACATAGAGTAACGGACTATAGTATGTGGCATGTGTGCATACATGCCTTGAATATGATGTTACTTTGCATATTGTACAGTAACTCATGCAACTATGTGAATTATCATTGTGTTTTAAGTGCAGTAGTGACTTACCAGGCAACTCCAGGCTTCGGTGGTTGAGAGACGCCCACCTCCACAGTACCAGCAAAAGCTTGTGGATGGAGGCCTGCAGGTGTCCCCAGGTTGGCCAGTAGCTCCTTGGTATGTGTGAGTGGGGGCTGGGTGAGTGGCCCCCACCTGTTGCACCTTGTTTCCTAGTGATTGCATTAGCACGCTGTTTCGCCCATCTTATGAGGTCAGTGCAGTGTCGGTGCACCTGCTGATAGGTGTGATTGTTACCGACAACATCATTTACCCTCCTGCAGAGTTCCTCCCACAGGTCATCCTGCTGCTGTGCATCCTGTGGCACATGGCTGAAGAGCATTGTGTGGTTGACGAGGAGGTATGGAACTTGGACCTCATCCTCCAAGTGGCTGTATGATGCCAGTCTGCTACATGGCATACCTGGAAGACATAATGATGGAGACAGGTCACAGTAACTCACAGAGAAGTACAGCAGTACAGCTGAACATACATGTGTATCACATTTATTAAGATTACAAATACGTCTTTGCAATTCTACATGACACTAACACCACTGACATGTATAAGTCACACACATTTGACACTTACTGGTGATGTGATGTTATCGCCATATATGTGTGTGTCATGTGATGACATTGCTCATACACCATGTGGATGTTGTCTTGACGTGGGCATGTCTGTTTGCCTGTACTGTTGTCTTTACCTATCAACACATGCCTGGATGTGCTCAGATTAATGCAATCGACCTTAATGCTGTGTATATGTCACATATATAATCATACATAGCCATTAGGGATATGACCTTTTGGGCCCTTTTTTTTTTCCCCCGGACTTGCAAGCCCTGTATTTTTTTTTTGGGGGCCATATTTTTTCAAAAAACCTTTCAAAGGCAAAATGTACAAGCCCCGGGTTTTTTAAAACATTCCTGCTGTGGGGGAATTTTGGGCCTTAAAAAAGGTTGGGCAAACATGGGTTTTTAAAACAACATTTGGGGGGACAAAAAATAAAAACTTAAGGGCCC
>NC_056726.1:278688628-278691412 GCF_019279795.1 Protopterus annectens | reverse complement strand
CCCCAGGACAACAGATACTGGATACCCTTTGACTTGTACCATTACAATAGACAATTGTGGAATACAATCCTTTTGTCCCTGTACTGCAGTATCACTCTGGCCAATGGCAGAATGCTACCCAGGCTTGGGACATACCTGCATGGGCTACAAGACCTGACAGTTCCTACATGTGTTTCCATGCAGTCCAGGCTACTGCATCACAGGTCCTGCACAACAACATGGAATATGCCAGAGCCATGTGTATAGTTCAAAAGGCGGTCTGAGTGTATGGGTATGTGGCTAATCCTGGCAGACAGGCAGCTGACAGAATGTATGCCCTAGTATAGGTCGGTGTGTAACATGATGCTAAAGTTTGCATTCACAAATGAGTACTGCTGGGCATGTTTCTGGTCTCATGTTCTGAGGTGTGGCACAATTATGCAAACTATGTCATACAGTTTGTGTATTTTGGTGTCTGTCTCTTCCTGCTTGGGGGGGGGGTCACTTGTTTGGCCAGATACTTATATGTGTCTCTGAATGTGTGCGATTTCTGGTAGTGTCTGTGGGTGTCCTTACTGTGTTCTGGTAAGGGTATGTGTTGGTTGTGTTGATGAGCTGCATGTGTTAACCTACACCTCATGACTGTCCAGTACAGTCATGGCTGTAGACTGGGCTGCCTTTCTGCTTACCCCTGTAGCTACATCCCAAACAATGTGTGGGGTGTGGTGTTTGGTGAGTATGGCAGTGTACATGACATAGAGATTACATTCCCCCAGGATGGCCACATACACAAAACTGACATTAGTAAACACCAGGAGCTGACTAGTGGACATGCCTGTATGAGCAGTCAGTACTACAAGTACCAAGTACTGTATTTAGTTTATGTATTGCCTATGAAGATGTTTTAGACAGTGATGCTCACATGTAAATATTTGCGTTATGGACGTGACAACACTTGCTATTACGAAAACATTGTAGCTACCTTTAGCAGCAATCCTCCTCTGAGGAGCACATCACATCCTGTTAGTTGATTACAGATGATGCAAGTGTTGAAAGGTCTGTTTCCTTCTTTGGGTACATACTCACATATCCACCAGGACCATCAGCTCTGTTGGGCACAGACACCCACTCTCCAAACAGAGTCATCTATCAATAGACTCTGCTGCCACTATCAGCATACTCAGGATATAATCAGATAGTCTGAGCCATCACCTATGAAGTGGCTATTGCACATGGGCAGCTGTCTCCTACATCTTACACTCCTACTGCAGATGTTACACTGGAGTTAAAGATGATATGCAACCTGTTTCATTACCAGTGCTGTGCACTACCTTACATACAGTATGTGCAATCGGCTGTTAGGTTGGCAATGAGAGGGTGGGCTACACAAACCTGGTAGTTCAACCAGTGTGTCTGTACTCTCAATATCCACTCTATGTAGGTGTGCACATAGCCATTTTGCACAGCCCTGTAACAAGGGTCACTACGCATTTGCATAACATGTACACATGCACAGCTGTTATTGCTTGCAAACGATACTAGAGAGGAGGATATTACATGTGTTATGTGCATGGATAGTTACCTGGCTCTTCCAATTATCTTTGCTATCATGCTGCTAAACTGTCAGATGAATACAAATGATATGTATCCTGTCATTGAGTATTGTAATTACCAATAGACATAACTACTGTTTGCATAACATAACAGTACTGCTATGTAGAATAGAATACAGATCTGCCTAGAATACTGTACATTACACAGTTATTGGCACAATATCCCACAATGCACACCATAGTTGCACGGTAAGCCCACCTTTAACAAGTTCATCTTACTTATACACCCATACATATGTCGACTGTTGCAATATATCGACATATACTATCCCCTGTTATAGCACATACTTGTTGGACCACTCCTGACACTGACAGTGGCTGGATGCAAATTGGTGGGTTCCAAGCCCATATCATCCCTTGTGGTGTATGCGGAGTTTGCCATGTGACCTACAGCAGTACACACATAGAATACTACAAGCATTACTACTGCTCAACAATACATTGTTACAAGATAGCTATTTCCGCTATATGCATTGATTACACTGTAATTCTTACAGTACAGGTACTACATACACAGACATACTACATGTTATACATACCTTCTTAGTAATCGGAGGTGTTATTGACTAGTATAATACTCGTTTTCAGTTCATCTTTCAGTGTTTTGTACTGTTCTACAGGTAGATACAGATGGTTAGAATGTGTGACAAGGCAACCTTTAATAGTTACAGATCAGTAACATATGCTATCCCGATGACCAGTTGGTGTTCATAAGTAGCTAATTACATGCACATCAGCTGCACTGCTACTGCCTTAGCCAATACCATGGCTACAGTGGAGTACAACTGAATACTCCACTTGAGCGTTGTCCCTTACTTGTGAGGAAGACAGAGTGGAAGTGTTGTTTGGAATCTATTGCAACAGCTGTATTGAGACGAACAGTAATATATTGTGTGTAATGCCTACAGGATTTGGTATAAATGGGAGTACTGCTGTTATATTTCAGAACATTGCTGTTTGTGCAGGGTTTGTCTGTACCTAATACTTCTGCATATGTTTCAGTCTAGCCAGGTTGTTTGACCAGCTCAAGGCTACATAGCTATGAATATAATGTTAGGGGGTTTACAGTGTGCTTACCAGATATATTTAGTTTGATGCTACTGTGTATCATACTGTGCTGATAATCAGTACTTTGTAACACTTCCTGGTACACGAACCTTTCAGCCCGCTGAAACGGGATTAGTTCATACAA